>NC_140175.1:71977783-71980283 GCF_963971535.1 Notolepis coatsorum
ATCGGGTGCTCCATGCTGGCCTCGGGCATAGAGGTCAGCTCGGCGCCGGACTGGGGCTGGGCGGTGATGGGAGGCCCGGTCGCGGAGGAGGGGGGCGTCATACCCAGCTGAGCCTCCCTCTCCAGGGTCACCTGGGCGGGGGGGCTGGAGGGGATGGACGGGGGGGCGCAGGAGGGCGGGGAGAGGTCGTGGAGATCCATGGGGGAGATGTAGGCCTCAGGCACCGGCGTCACCGTCACCTTGCCCCTCTCGGCAGGGTTGGCTGCCCGCTGGAGCAGCTCCTCCACCTGCGCGGAGCTCCAGCCGTTCTCCACCGCGCCGCTGGTCGCCACAGCCCCGGGAGGACGTCACCTCGTAGACCACCTTCCTGCCGTCGTCGTAGACCTTGATGCCGCGAGTCGCCGCGTCCGACGGACTCACACGATTGGCCGACAGGACGCGCTGCTCACCGGTCAGACGGTCCTGCTCCACATTGATCTCCATGGCAAACATCGCTGAGGGGGGGGGGGGGGGGGGGAGGGGGAAGAGAGGGGGAGGGGGGGGGGGGTGGATAGAAAAGAAAGAGGGATAGAATGAGGGGATGAAGGGAAGGGTGAGGAGGAGGGGGAGGGGGGATTAGAGGGGGAGGTTGGGAGGAGAGGGGGAGGGAGTGAGGGGTGAGGACGGGGACACACAGTGTAATGTGAGAAAGTGCAGACGTACACCTGCGTGGTAAAGCAATAGTCTGCATGCAACATCCATCTAGTCAGTGTTCTATGGGCTGGTTCATAAATCACAAGATAATGTACACTTCTGTGGGCAAATAGCATTTACAAAAGTTGCTTGTAAAATGCTGACTATGTCCCCAGAGAACGTCACACTTTCTGTTTACATTGTGTAACGCCACACTTTCATGGAATATTGCATTAGTAATTGCATTAGTAACCCCCCCCCCCTAGTAACACACACACAAGTCCCCCCCCCCCCCACACACGCATGGAAACTCACACACACGCACACACACACACACACACACACACACACACACACACACACACACACACACACACACACACACACACACACACACACACACACACACACACACACACACACACACACACACACACACACACACACACGCACGCACGCACACACACACCTATTGACAACTATTTTATTAAACTATTATATAACTAATACAATTAGTAAATACGTTAAACATCTCAAATTAAGTGTTTCCATACAGCTGATATAGTCCTATTACATCAACCAACAATTCAGGACCCTACTATTCCACGAGTGACTTCTCCAAATGTATAATAGCTTTATTTCATTGTATTAGGCCTACAGTTACATGTACATGAAAATGTCATCTTTCTATATCAACAACTCTCTATATCAATTCTCTTCAACTACATTTCAACTCTGTTATATTACATTTCTAATTGTGGCAAACCAACACAGAATCACATTTGGAAGAAGTTTAGATGCGTTCTACAAATCGTTTAAAATGTGATTTTCTGTTCGTAAACATAGTATTTGATGACCAAACCAGACAAGCTGGGATTGAAAGGAGGGTTGCTACAAATCAGGCATCAATGTATCAAACAGATGCTATTAGTATTATTATTATATATAACGGTTATGGTAGCAACATGTTAAACTACAACACGTTTGACTTTGTCTGAAACAAGAGTAGCACAGTTAGTGACGCTACAACAGTCAACCGTGGGTTAGAGTCCTCGGTCTGAGCCGCATGCATGTGGTCCTCACATGGCAGACCACCCGGCCCAGGGTGACTCATGAGCCGCCCACAGGAGGGGACTCACATTTCAAACCATTTATCCCTCATTCGCTGCTGTGGGGGAAGGCGCTCCACTCCACTAATAGTCCCGGTGTACTATATGTACTATTTGTTTGCTAATTAGTGAAGTTGGATTAAGCACATGCCGGGTGCAAACTGTCCGTCTCTGAATGGCAGCCAATCCCCAACACGTTAAACTGAGTCAGTAGAGTCTGCCTCTTCACATGACATCTACTTAGAATGTGGCCCACTTTGTTAGGAACACAGGAAATAAAGACTATTGAAGACTAGCCTCATCCTATCCTCTGTTGTACAAAGTTGAAACAATAAGTCACTATCATACTGTTTAAAGTTACAAATGGAGCTATTCTCAAGAGTCAACGTTAAATATCGAGTTGTTTCGGTTGTTGAGTTTTACGGGCACACAGTTTGAGCGTGCATAACATCTCTAGAGGATCCGTTTATGTGTCTCGGCATGCGTGCACATGTGTGTGCCCTCACGCTCGCCTGTGTATGTGCGCATGTGTGTGTGTGTGTGCGTGTGTGTGTGCGCGCGCGCGCGTGTGTGCGTGTGTGTGTGTGCGTGTGTGCGTGTGTGTGTGTGTGTGGTGTGTGTGTATGTGTGTGTGTGTGTGTGTGTGTGTCTATTCCTATATACCCTGTATCACCCCTCCATATAATCCCTTCTCCCAATCTTGGCTTTGGCCCAAAACC
>NC_140175.1:71982783-72012586 GCF_963971535.1 Notolepis coatsorum
GCAAGTGTTACTGTATTGTAGCGACCTCACTATTAGAGAGTAGATTGTCCACACGGTATTCACAGGAGAGTAGTGCAGCTTTATTTAGGATTCCAAAAAGGCTATTGTTTGGCCATAGCCCATGCCAATAAAGCATCACTGTATTGTTTAGCTATGCTAAGCTACATGTTATCCCTTTCACTGTCAGACACCAAGAGAGCATGCCCTCAGGTGTAACATTCCCTCATCTCCTTAGGCCCTGCCGCTCACCCATGGGACCACCAATCTCAGGGCACCTTGGTCAAGTCCACAAGGAGCCCCAAGCTTAGTGGACCATGAGTGATTGACAGCTAAACCCCCCCACTCAGTACCCACCTCCCTGCTGGATCACCTTGATAACTCTTGGTCCTAACTAGGGTTGCCCCAATATGTTCATATGTTCATGTTCATATCACGTGCCTTTGGGTGAAAATAATTAGTCTCGCTGTACATTGAACCATGAAGTGAAATGGGTGTTAAAGACATGGACCTCATTGTAGAACATGTTCGTAAGTATCTTCGTAACTCTTTGTAAATGATTTCTTACACTGCTTAGTGCACATATCGTAAGAGCCAGTGGAGAAACATCTTCATGTTTACTGAGAACAGACACAAAGGATAAGTTTAACGAATTCCATGTAAATCTATAGTTTATTAACAATGCAGCATCCTGAAGCAGATAAATACGGAGCTGCACCAGCTCACACACACACACACACACATATGGCGGATATGCGCTGCCACCCTGGTTCATGACTGCAGACGGAGCAGGAAGTGGCCTTGAGAGCCACTTGAGAGTCGTTCCGTATTGACACTACTAAATAAGATGTCATACATGTCATGTTCTACACAGTATGACTTACTACTATAGGGCAGTGCATATCCGCGATTTCCTAATAAAACAAGTCATTAGAATAATAGAAGCCTACTGTTTCTGGAATGATTCATTACGCATGTATACAGTATGTGTGTGTGTGTGTGTGTGTGTGTGTGTGTGGTGTGTGTGTGTGTGTGTGTGTGTGTGTGTGTGTGTGTGTGTGTGTGTGCACGCTGCATGGGCGCATCTGCCTCACCAAGCCGTTTCTCCACTGGCTCTTAGATGTGCACACTAAGCAATGTTAGAAATAAATAAAACCAACAATAAATAATATCATAGAGAACAAGACGGTGTATGGAATATTAATAGTCTATTCCACTATAGCTACATCCGCGCGATTGGGTTTAGTTCTTATTTATTTATTTATTTTCGGACATGGTTCGAAAACGTAATTGTTATTAATGATACAAATATTGTCATATTTATTATTATTATAATTATTCCGAGGATGTCTGTAGAATCGAAGTGAACACAATCCCCAAGGATTTCTCCCAAATGAAGCCGTTAAAAACTCGGGCGCACACCAGTCTGTACAAGTTACGACTGCCTTTTCGAGTTCGTAAATCCTGTTCGTAGCTATGAACAAATTTCTGAAAAGGGTTTGTAAATTTCTCGTAAGTCCGTTCGAGAATGAGGTCCATTGACCTCACCAGTGATATCCTGGTGCACTGTTGACGTTCTCACTAAATCTGGACCATTTCCACACATGACTTAAATGGATATTTTGTGGGATACACTCAGTCAGAGCATTCATAGCAGTCTACCGCATTTCATATTCATTGTGAAGAGTATGTCTACAGGAGGACAGTACATTTTCTTTATCACGGCAGACAAATGGCTCTTTGGAGCTTCTCTCGCTCTGGTCACCTCCTTCCATTGACTTTGCGTGCATTTGCTACCGTCTCAAAATGTCCCAATGCTGTATGAATGTACAGTCGGTTGGGAGCCAGTGTGATTTATGCCTGGTCTACATGTAGATGCTAGACGGCACACCAGAGATCATTACTTTTCAATGAGAGATGATGCTAAAATGTGCCCCCGGGCGACTGTGATGGCGAGTGGTGCGTTGGTGTGGATGGGCTGTGAGCTTTTTAACCCCCGCCCCTCCGCCCAATCCTGCATCTTCCGCTGCGATTGATTATGAATGTAGTAACAACTGTCGGACCCCGACGCAAGCCTCCCCATTCAGAAGAAGAAGGGAAACTTGTGTTTTTCCCCCACATTGTCTGATCTGATCTGAATGAGCACACACACACACACACACACACACACACACACACACACACACACACACACACACACACACACACACACACACACACATGCAGTACATACACACACACACACACACACACACACACACACACATAGATACACACACATACATACACGCACACACACACACACACACACACACACACACACACACACACACACACACACACACACACACACGCACACACCTACACACCCACTTAAAGGTTGGATGTGATAACAATAGGAGGAAATGGTCAGGGAGGAGGACCAGCATTGCTTCCTCATTGGCTGCCAGGACTCACAATACCCCAGAATGCAGACCTCCGGGATACGTGGAATGTGTGTGTGTGTGTGTGTGTGTGTGTGTGTGTGTGTGTTGTGTGTACTGTGTGTACACACACATGTGTATCATATCACGTGTGTTTGGGTGATTAAGATTCCATCAGGTTCAACAATGCCATGGACAAGACCTTCCCACGATATCCATAGAGAGACAGACCCCACCCCCTTGTGTCTACATCAAAGCCCGCTTCTCTGACCTTTTAGACCATTGATGTTTAATAATTTTAATGAGTTTCCAACGATTAGCGATTTTATACTCTAATCAGTGAGTGTGCCCATTGATAGGTGTTTAAACACGGTGAAAACCGGCCAACGCATCACCGGTTCACCATTCCCTGCAATCAGGGGTGTAAAAAGTACCCAGAAATTATACTTAAGTGAAAGTATGGGTACCATCTCAAAATCTTACTCAAGTAAAAGTCAGAGTATCTGGCTAAAAACACACTTGAGTAAAAGTGAAAAAGTTTCTACTTTTAAATGTACTTAAGTACTAAAAAGTTAAAGTTAAAACTTTTTTTCTGACTGTCTATTCTTCTGATAGCAGGTGTTTAATCAAAGATCCCCGCTTTCTAGTCTTGCACAAGGACCAATCAGCATGGGTATGGATGGGCGGGTTCATTTTCCATTGATGGGGATTTGATTGGCTGTTTTTAAATAAAGTGTGGCCGCAGGATTAATAACGTTAACGTTAGTTCATTGAGAAAAATTCAGTAAAAATGTTAAATAAAGAAGTACTATAGAATAGCATTTGGCAGATGTTATTAGCACCCAGGTGTTCGTAGCGAACAATGCTATTTGATACCGTATGAGCCACAGCTCACACAGGGAGCACTCACCTGTGACCACAATGATGGTTGGTTCGACTCCCATTTGTGGGAGTCAATATATTACTTATACAACATGTAAGTAGAGTGTAATACTTATGGCTATAACATAACATACAATTTTTCTAATTAATTACAGGATTTGTAATTAATTAATCTAATTAATCGCATAACCATTTTAGGCCTGATATTTTATATATTTTTTTTATCCACTTTTTCTCCTCTTTTTTCTCTTTTTTCTCCCATCCCAATTCCACTGTGCCAATTCTTCCCTCCCCTGTCTTGAACGTTGCTCGCATATGCCCCCCACTGGCCGGTTGTAGGGAGGATAGAAGCCTTGCATCACGTGTCCCCTCCGATACACGAGGAGGCAGCCTGTCACATCTTTTCACCTGCCAGCGCGGACTCTCATTGGTGAGGTGTAACGTGTGGGAGGCTCACACTACCCCCGCCATTTGTCCGCTGCGCCACCCAGCCGCCTGATATTTTATATTCTATAATCATATTTCAAATTGCATGTGTCCGGATGGCAGAATTCAGTACTGTATCTACAAAACCTTCTGTTTATTCATCTTCCCTTTATTCATTTGCTTAGATTTTTCAGGTCTGGTAAATTTTAGCATGGTGTTATTCACAGTAAAAAAAATAAAATAAAAAAGAATTGAATTGATATTCTCATTTGGTTCATTACAATTTACTCAAGCCTAGTAACAGACACAGTATTTCTGACACTGGGAATACATTCCCTGAGATCCATAGATGTCCCTAGAATCAGATACCAAGAACATGCAAATGGACCATTTAAAAAAAGAATTGTAAATGTTTATTCTACGTTCTTATGGAATGAATGAGATTAAAAAAACTAAAATAGCTTTTTAAATTAATTTTCATTCATTCATTCATTGAGTTCATTTTCATAACGCGATAATTTGCTGTGTAATTGATTAATCTAATTAACGCCATAAACGGACAGCCCTATAACATACATTATGTACCTTTTTCCTGTTGTCGATTAGTACTTTTATATAAGTTTTCTGATGAGACCATGATTGCAGCAGCCTATGAAGAGCTGTCTCTACGCCTGTGCATCACAGCCTCCGAAACGTTGTCCATCTCTCTGCATAGGAGAGTGGGTGTAAATAGCTAAATAGCTGCTGTGTGACGATTTTCACCCAGGTGCAGATAGACACTCCATATTTAGTTTTTCCTTGAGAAAGTTCTCATTGAATTCATGGCTCTAGATTTCCATCATTGTCTGGATTATGATAAACCTCAGGGTTGAAGTCATTCATGGTCACTCCAATTCAATCAATTCAAGTGGATATTCATTCAAAAACGACCACTCTATTGTCTTGACAATCGGCACGCATTACTATTTATAGACCACGGTCCATTTTCAAGGCCTGATGTGTGTAATCTGGATTTTATCAGTGGGTATTGTCTAGTATCCACATTAATTAAAGGGGAACGCCACAACAACAACAAAGAAACAAAATGTTAATATGTTATTTCCATGGCCTAAGACAGTTCAATCAATATGTGTGAACATGAGCTACTCTCTCTCCCAAAGCCAGAAACCAGAGAAGTAAGAATAAAACATGTGATGTCATCCAGTATGACGTCTGGAGCAGCTCCACTGATACGTTAGTGCGGAACATGACTCCAAGAACCCCATGATTTACTAACTCTCCTATAATGTATGGGCTTTATTTTGCCCTGACTTTTACCCACAACCCTCTGCGGTCCCCCACCTGCCGATTGTTGTTGAACAAGGGACTCTGGTCTTCCTTGTGTAGATCTCTCTAGTGATGCGCTGTGAGGGTCATAGCCAGGGAGGGAATGTTGTCCTGCCCACTATTGGGGAAGAGTCAATTACTAGTTTAACTACATTTTGCAGTATATTGCACTGGCTTACCAGTAGTTATGGTAATTACAAACCACATCATTCCCTAAAAAGTTAGTATTCTTCCGATTCCACCTCCCAGCTGACAACAATAGTACTTTTATTTATTTTTCAGATGGTTGTCCAAATGTGGATTCCTGTGTGGATTTCAGCATTTGAGTGAGGGAGACAAACAACATGCCCACCCACCACTGTAGTGTGTACTTTTTTTTTTTTGTAAATAAAAAGTTACTTTTCACAGTGTACTTTTCACATAACTTTTTGGTGTAAGTAACTGCGTTACTAACGGAGTTACCTTTGAAATGAAGTAACTAGTAATGGTAACTAGTTACTATTTTTCAGTAACTAGCACAACACAAACTCCAGACAGCTCAAAATAAATTAATGAGAGTGGTCCTTAAGCTACCTCCACGCACTCACTATAGGGCCAACTTTCTTAGGCAACTAAACTGGCTTCCGTCAATAAAAGGGTAATTCACATCAAATTAGGTCTTACACACAAGATAGTTCAAAATACGGGTCTGAAATATCTATCCAATTACTTCAATCGCTTCCGTGACAATCATTCATATTCCACTAGAACTAGCAGTACTGATTTTATTCTTCCAAAATTCAACTCACTAATGGCCACGAATACTTTTTTATATTCTGCGGCATTGGAGTAGAACAAGCTTCCAGTTGCCCTGAAAAACATTGAAGAGGGGGGAAGCTTTAGACGTGCCACAAAGAAATGGCTTACCAGTGAATTGTAGAGTAGCCACGTCTAGGAAGGAAAGGGTAGGGCGTATCTGTTAGTCTCTTGATAGTATATGTAGAAGTGAAATAGAGGTTAATGTTTTATGGGGTTTCTATATGTTTTATTATGATGCTCTATGTTTTTATTATGATGATCTATGTTTTATTATGATGCTCTATGTTTTATTATGATGCTCTATGTTTTATTATGATGCTCTATGTTTTATGATGTCTGTCCATGTCCAAAATCAGGGACCATGATGGAAATACGTGCTTGCACTTTCTCATGTTTTTATCCCTTGGATGTTGTCTTTTACTCCACAATAAAAACCAATCAATCAATCAATCAATGAAACCCCTAGTCCACATAGAAATATTCAGCACGTCATTTAAATAAATCAATCCAGATTGTTTCTCTACATCTGGACTTGCATTTGAAACATCTCGCTATTTATCTGCAGTACTAACACACTTTGCACTGAGTGGTCTGTGTATTGAGGAGTGACACATTCAATTCACACAAATCCAATTAAAATATTATTCAATACTATTATTCTATTCTATTCTATTTGCCTTCCTGCATGGTAACTCTTCTTCATTCCATCCTATCTGTTGAGACGTCTGGCTGTGCTCTCTGACGAGTGGTGTTAGAGAGAGACACCATCTCTGGCACAGGGTTAGAGAGAGACACCATCTCTGGCTCTCTCTAGTGGTCAATCTCAGAATAGCACCAAAAACCACAGGTGTCTGTCTCCCACAAGATGTATTTTTCGTTCACTTTGAAATCTTTGCAACCATTCCAGAAGGAGCTATGAGGCAAACACTCTGAATACTCAGGGAGCATAGTGTAGGACAAAATGACTCCATGATCTTATCCCAACTGGACAAAATGACTCCATGATCTTATCCCAACTGGACAAAATGACTACATAATCTTATCCCAACTGGACAAAATTACTCCATGATCTTATCCCAACTGGACAAAATTACTCCATGATCTTATCCCAACTGGACAAAATTACTCCATGATCTTATCCCAACTGGACAAAATGACTCCATGATCTTATACCAACTGGACAAAATGACTCCATGATCTTATCCCAACTGGACAAAACGACTCCATGATCTTATACCAACTGGACAAAATGACTACATAATCTTATCCCAACTGGACAAAATTACTCCATGATCTTATCCCAACTGGACAAAATTACTCCATGATCTTATCCCAACTGGACAAAATGACTCCATGATCTTATCCCAACTGGACAAAATGACTCCATGATCTTATCCCAACTGGACAAAATGACTACATAATCTTATCCCAACTGGACAAAATTACTCCATGATCTTATCCCAACTGGACAAAATTACTCCATGATCTTATCCCAACTGGACAAAATGACTCCATGATCTTATCCCACCTGGACAAAATTACTCCATGATCTTATCCCAACTGGACAAAATGACTACATAATCTTATCCCAACTGGACAAAATGACTCCATGATCTTATCCCAACTGGACAAATTACTCCATGATCTTATCCCAACTGGACAAAATGACTCCATGATCTTATCCCAACTGGACAAAATTACTCCATGATCTTATCCCAACTGGACAAAATGACTCCATGATCTTATCCAAATTGGACAAAATGACTACATAATCTTATCCCAACTGGACAAAATGACTACATAATCTTATCCCAACTGGACAAAATGACTCCATGATCTTATCCCAACTGGACAAAACGACTCCATGATCTTATACCAACTGGACAAAATGACTACATAATCTTATCCCAACTGGACAAAATTACTCCATGATCTTATCCCAACTGGACAAAATTACTCCATGATCTTATCCCAACTGGACAAAATGACTCCATGATCTTATCCCAACTGGACAAAATGACTCCATGATCTTATCCCAACTGGACAAAATGACTACATAATCTTATCCCAACTGGACAAAATTACTCCATGATCTTATCCCAACTGGACAAAATGACTCCATGATCTTATCCCAACTGGACAAAATGACTCCATGATCTTATCCCACCTGGACAAAATTACTCCATGATCTTATCCCAACTGGACAAAATGACTACATAATCTTATCCCAACTGGACAAAATGACTCCATGATCTTATCCCAACTGGACAAATTACTCCATGATCTTATCCCAACTGGACAAAATGACTCCATGATCTTATCCCAACTGGACAAAATTACTCCATGATCTTATCCCAACTGGACAAAATGACTCCATGATCTTATCCAAATTGGACAAAATGACTCCATGATCTTATCCCAACTGGACAAAATGACTACATAATCTTATCCCAACTGGACAAAATGACTACATAATCTTATCCCAACTGGACAAAATGACTCCATGATCTTATCCTAACTGGACAAAATGACTCCATGATCTTATCCCAACTGGACAAAATGATTCCATGCCAATTTCCCCAATCATAAATACTGGTACGTACATACAGAACAGAACTAAGGCTCTATCAACCAACAGGGGGCAACACAAATGCAAACAAATAACATACATTATGGTTTCGGTCCAGAGGGTTACATGAGATATTTTTTGGCAGCATGAATAAAGACCCAGGCATTAGGGCCAATGCTGTAGGATATGTAATTACTGAGGGTCTGTCCTCTCTCTCTCCCTCTCTGTCTACTCTACCATCCCTCCCTCATTTTATGAAGCGCACACAAGGCAAAATGGCCTCACAGAGACCGACACAGATAATCATTGTAGATTCAGTGTACTTTAGTGGTGCAATAGTGGTCGGTACTCGGCATACAGTACTTCGACACCACAGTCAAACATAAACCAATTGCCCTATGTCACTATAATATACCCTGTATATCCTTTGTCTACACTACAAGTGTAACCCTCTTCTGTACAGGATGACAGAGAAATGCTACAGGCTAAGTAACGAGTCCAGCTGTACAACAAATTATCAGCTGGAGTTCCTTTGATCAAAGCTGTTTTTCCACAGTAGAACAGTGTGCATGTGCACATGCACGTACGTGTGTCTGTGCGTGTGTGTGCTGGGGTGATGACCTCACACTGTCCCTTCCTCTCCTCTACTTCCTGTTCACCCTCTCCTTACTTCCTGTCTGGCAGAGTCATTATCTCCGTGGCAATTGCGAGCAAGGCTTGTTGTGATGTCATCGCCCCACCCTGTCAACCAACCGCACGCCGTGTTACTATGACGACGCCGAGGGTTGGCAGTGGCTGCTTTCCACATCATATGAGAGAGAGAGAGGAGACATCTGGTAGTACAATGTGTGTGTTTGAGATATATATCTGTATATATATATAGATTATAGCGAGAGAGAGAGAGAGAGAGAGAGAGAGAGAGAGATAGATATAGATATAGATATAGAGAGAAAGAGAGAGAAATAGATGGAGGAGGACAGAGATGGAGAGAGCAAGAGATAACATGAGTGATAGAGATGAAATAAAAAGAAAAGAAGAGAGAGAAGATAAATAGACAGAAACCAGATGAGAGAGATGCCTCTTTTCTCAAACTGCAAAACATTTATCTTAATTATATGATAAGGATGGGACTGTTGATATGATATGACAGAATTATATGATGAGGATGAGACCGTTAGAATGCTATAATAAGGATGAGACAGTTAGAATGATATAAGGATGAGACAGTTAGAATGATAGGATAAGAATGAGACAGTTAGAATGATAGGATAAGGATGAGACAGTTAGAATGATAGGATAAGGATGAGACAGTTAGAATGATAGGATAAGAATGAGACAGTTAGAATGATATGATAAGGATGAGACAGTTAGAATGATATAAGGATGAGACAGTTAGAATGATATGATAAGGATGAGACAGTTAGAATGATATAAGGATGAGACAGTTAGAATGATATAAGGATGAGACAGTTAGAATGATATGATAAGAATGAGACAGTTAGAATGATATGATAAGGATGAGACAGTTAGAATGATATAAGGATGAGACCGTTAGAATGATATGATAAGGATGAGACAGTTAGAATGATATAAGGATGAGACAGTTAGAATGATATGATAAGGATGAGACAGGTAGAATGATATAAGGATGAGACAGGTAGAATACAAGATACAAGAGATACAAGATACTTTAATGCCACACAACTATGGTTGGTGGTAATTGTTTGCTGTACAGCATGTTAGTTAAGCACTGGGACATCAACAATGGCCAATGATATACGGATGAGACAGTTAGAATGATAGGATAAGGATGTGTTGCACTATAATGTACATAGAGTGTTTTTAACCAGGAGGAGGCCTGTCTGTATGTGCTGAGTCACACAGACTAGAGTAGAAACTTTAGAGGCATCTCTCCCATCATCCCAGGACTTAAAATATCCTCAGTGATCTACCCCTTCTTTGTTGTCATTGTGCATCTCTCTCTCTGCTAGCAGAAGAAACATGTCACTGCCATTTGTGACAAATAAAGACTTTGACTTTGAACTGACAGCTGAATGTTCCTCAAGATGAATGCTCTGTCTGTCTGTCTGTCTGTCTGTCTGTCTGTCTGTCTGTCTGTCTGTCTGTCTGTCTGTCTGTCTGTCTGTCTGTCTGTCTGTCTGTCTGTCTGTCTGTCTGTCTGTCTGTCTGTCTGTCACACACACACACGCACGCACGCACGCACGCACGCACGCACGCATTAACTGACACAAACCCAACTCAAATGGCCAATGAACCACAATACACTTAAAACCGCTTGTCACCCATACTTTAATACTATCCCTCTAATGCACAAAAAAAGCCTATTGATGGAGGCTTTAAAGGAACATTTCAATATTATGGGAAATGTGTTTACAAGAAGATAGATACCAATTTCCTCCCTGCACATTCAGTAGAAAGCTATCTGGCCACAAGCTAGCCTAGCTTAGCACAAATTAATGGAAGTGGATACGGACCAGTAGTCTAGCTTAAAACTCTGGGACAGGTGTTTTTGTCCAACGGCTAGCAGGTCCGTATCTGCTTCAATTAATTTGTGCTAAGCTAGGCTAGCTTGCAGCTGGATAGCGTTCTACTGAACGCACAGAGAGGACATTTTTATATATCTTCTTGTCTGACTCTGAAGAAGATGGTAAGCACATTTCCCACAATGTTGGCGTGTTCCTTTAAGTAACGTTACTCAAAACTTTTAAACTGGCAAGCTGTCTTTGTTGGACTTATTTTGTGCCATGATTATATATCTTTGTTGGAATTCTGGTTAGCTATAGCCAGGGTGGCATTGGCACTGTGTACAGTATGTGCTCCAATGGAGCCTACAGACTATG
The DNA here is from genome assembly GCF_963971535.1 of Notolepis coatsorum. Taxonomy (NCBI): domain Eukaryota; kingdom Metazoa; phylum Chordata; class Actinopteri; order Aulopiformes; family Paralepididae; genus Notolepis; species Notolepis coatsorum. Next base: position 71,994,066 of record NC_140175.1, read on the forward strand.
TGCATGTCATGGCCAGAACAGTAATTCTCTCTGTCAACGACAAGTCCAGAGAGACTTTTTTTTCTGTCAAACTACCAGGCAGTATAGTGCCCTTAACACATTGAGTGCCACAGACGCATTTTGTCGTTAGTTCATGCCGACCTTTGAGTGCCCCCGACGCTATATAGCGTTCGTTTGTAGTTTATTTTTATTGGCGATTTGAATTCATATTTCATCAATCGAGCCTCAGGTTAGTGCTGCAGAGTCTCTCTGAGCTCAATTGGGAAGATACCGCCCCCTATCGTCTCTCCCTGTGGTACTGCACCCCATTACTTTACACTGATTCAGGGGGGGTGGCCAGTTTGCTCATTTTACTTTTCCGTCAAGCAAACTGAAGGATCGATTGTGCTTGTCGGCCCGGAAAACGCGTGGATTATGTATTTACAGGACCCAACACTGTAATCAATAAGCGTGATCGATATTTGGAATGGCGATCAGGAATTGGAATAATCTTTTTGGATAACATCTGATCTCAGGTAAGGAATTTATTTGACCAGTCTTAGGATAATCAGAGCTGTTTTCACAGAGATATCAGCGTTTGCCCTATGCGTGTGTGTGTGTGTGTGGCTGTGATCACTGATGAGGAAATGAGAGAATCGATTTTTCAGCATGCCTCTATAGCGTGCATAAGTACACATATACTATCGATAATCTAGCATTTATTTGAAAACTATTCATAAATAGGCCGAAAAATTACAACGTTTTTGTGTATGCTAGAATATTCCAGTAAATGCCTTTTATCACGGAATCTATATATTTTCCTGAAAAACGAGGGCTTTTCAAAATGCTATAAAACGAAAATGAACCGATTAAAAAACAATCCGTTTCGACAATGTTGACTGCAAACCAGTGGCGGCTCGCCACCGGGGGCGCTAGGGCGCCGCCCCACCTGTTAAATCAGAGAAGAAGAAAAAGAAACTTTTTTGTTTTTTGTTTTATAGCCCTATAAATAATATAAACATGTTTAAAATGAATAATATTTACTCATTTTAAGTATGTTTGTGTTTCCAATGCACAATATAACGTTAATATATAAAATAAAAAATACTTGTTTTCCTGAACAGGAAGTGACTCAATCCTGCTCATTTCTCCTGCCGCATTTCTCCTCTAGCCGTATTTCTCGGCCCGGGCTAGACGCAATAGCGCTCTGAGTGCACGTCACTGTTTGATCGCTGTATCCATCGCAGCCAATCAGTGCGTAACGCGTTGTGCGTTGAAATATGACTATTATGTTGGAAACCGGGCGCGATTTGAAGCGGTCTAGGCAGCAGCGTCAAGAATTTCCTTAGCCGCATTTCGCGGAGACGCTCTCTGATTGGCCGACGCCAGTATTTTTTTCCGTAGCAGCATTTCGCGGAGACGCTCTCTGATTGGCCGACGCCACTTTTCTATGTTCCAATTTTAGGTTTTCTAGCTTGGTAAAGATAGTTGTGTTGTTGTGAGATCAGATGCAGCTATTTGTCTTAGAGCGTGACTGCAAGTTCTTTCGACGGTTAAGCTTAGGCACTCTTTCAAAGTTGGTTAAGGTTAGAGTTTGTCTTAGAGCATGGCGATAGAACGCCAGGTAGTTTGCAGTCTGTTCGACGCGGAAATGGACAAAGAAATCAAGTACTGTCTTGTTGTGTGGTGCTAACAGCTGAGCTAACACTTGGCTAACAAGCTATATGGCGGATGCAGTCTGGACAGTGGTCTGGATATACATCATCAACAGCGGATTATACACTTTATCAAGCCCACCACGTTTCAATTAAACAAAGTGAGTTTATGCTGTTGCTGTTGTGTTGTTGTTAGCTCACACAGTACTTGTTGGCTAACAAGAAGCTATATATGGATACAGTGTGGAGGGACAATCGGACAATGGACATCAAAGTTACAGGTTGAAAAAACCCTCAGCTCGGAACTAGGCAGAATCTGCATATGGCTCGCTGATAACAAACTATCATTACACATGGGCAAAACAGAGTCCATTCTCTTCGGTTCAAATAACAAACTCAGCAAGACCGACGGCTTCTCAGTTACAGTGGGTGACAATATTGTCACAAGGAAAGATGAAATTACCTACCTGGGTTCCATCCTAGAGGCTAATCTCTCCTGTGACAAAATGGCATCCAATGTAATAAAAAAAGTCAACCAACGAACTCGATTCTTGTACCGGATCTCCTCTCTGGTAAACAAGAATACCCTGAAGACTCTGGCAGGAGCACTCATTCAGGGGTACTACGACTATGCTTGCACCTCATGGTACCAAAGCACCTCAAAGGCGCTAAAAACAAAATTACAAACATCTCAAAACAAACTGGTCAGACTACTGCTTGACCTTACTCCTAGCCACCTCACCCCTGCCCACTTTGACAACCTAGGATGGCTTAGAGTAGACGACAGAGTACAGCAACTTGCAATGGGCCTGGTCTACAAGATACACTACACGACCAAGGTACCCATGTACATGTCAAAATACTTCCAAAGGTCAGTGAATACCACGATCACAACACCAGAGGGAGCTCCACAAATCATGTTAAACCCAGATTCGGCTCAAATAAGGGACTAAACACGTTTCGCAATTATGCCACATCAATGTGGAACGCCCTACCCAAAGCTGTAAAGGAATGTGGATCACTACCCACTTTCAAAACCTCTCTCAAGGGACACCTACGGGAGACTGCAATTCAACACTGGCCCCTGTAATATCCTAACCCAACCCCCTCCAATGTACAGTCATTTACCTAGTATGTCATAGTCCAATGTACAATTTTGTTTGTTTGTACAGTGTCTCCCCCCCCCCCCCCTCAATGTACAGTTTTGCTTGTATATACAGTGTGCCCCCCCCCCCCCCCCCAACCACCTCCAATGTAGATTACCCAGTATGGTTGTCAATATCCCAGTGTACCCAACCCCCCCACCCCAACCTCCTCCATGTACAGTTTCTACGTCAAATGTATATACCCTTTTCCTGACTCCTTCTGTATCACAAACAGTACTGTATTTGCAAATCTGGTATGTCATAAATGTATAGATGTAGCAGTACTGACTATCTGTATGTCATGTATGTCATATATGTCCTGATGAATTGAAAATGGGGGACCCTGATGTAAACAAGACGAAAGTCTTTCTCTGGTCTGCATCCCCTTAACAATTGTGTGTATTGAGCTGTACTGTATTGTACCCATTCTGCAATCTGTTAATAAAGTTTTCAATCAATCAATCAATCAACAACACAGTCTGGACAATGGACGGAGTGGATATACTTTATCAAGCCCTTCTGCCTGCTGTCAATTTAACAACAAGGTAGATTTGCTCTCTCTCTCTCTCTCTCTCTCTCTCTCTCTCTCTCTCTCTCTCTCTCTCTCTCTCTCTCTCTCTCTCTCTCTCTAACGTGATTCTCTCTCTCTCTCTCTAACGTGATTCTCTCTCTCTCAGCCACTCAGCTAACGCCTCTCTCTCTCTCTCTCTCTCTCTCTCTCTCTCTCTCTCTCTCTCTCTCTCTCTCTCTCCTCTCTCTCTCTACCGTGATCTCTCTCTCTCTCTCTAACGTGATTCTCTCTCTCTCAGCCACTCAGCTAACGCCTCTCTCTCTCTCTCTCTCTCTCTCTCTCTCTCTCTCTCTCTCTCTCTCTCTCTCTCTCTCTCTCTCTCTCTCTCTCTCTCTCTCTCTCTCTCTCTCTCTCTCTAAGTGATTCTTCTCTAACGTGATTCTCTCTCTCTCTCTCTCTAACGTGATTCTCTCTCCTTTCAGCCACTCAGCTAACGCTTCTCTTTCTCTCTCTCTCTCTCTCTCTCCTCTCTCTCTCTCTCTCTCTCTCTCTCTCTCTGCTGTGTTTGGAGACGGAGCGAGTTTGTTTCTAACTTTTATATTTATATATTGTGTTTCAAGTTGTGAATTAGACTGTACTTTATTTGACTGGTTGTGTGTAGCTTGGTCAGCTGAAGGCTGCCAGTGACATGCAATGCGTGGTACTTATGTTTGCAAATGTTGGTATAGCGCCCTCTAGCGCCCTCCATGGAAATAATGTAGCAGCCGCCACTGCTGCAAACAAGTCATTGATAAACGACAGGCAGATTAGACACAGCCATAATTTAAGACAGAGATTACTGGTGACATTGAACTGTCCCATGCCAGCTGGACCCCACTCCTCCAGACCGTCGCACCAGACATCCTCCCATTCCTGACTGCAAACATCAACTCATCTCTCAACTCCAGTGAGAGAACAGGGCCTCCGGTTCCAACCTCTTTAAATCAAGCCAAAGTAAAAAGAAAACAACACTGAACCCCACCGTCATAGATAGCTATAGTTTCCTTTCTCTCCTTCCTCTCTAAATCACTTGAACAGTCCGACATATGCGCCTGGATGACGACCAACCACCTAAAAACGGAACCTTAGCAAAATGGAGCTACTTCACGTGCCAATGATATACAGATAAGACAAACATGGCCAAAAATGTGTTTTGTGACCTTGACCTTTGACCACCAACATCTAATCAGTTCACCCTTGAGTCCAAGTGGAGGTTTGCGTCACATTTGAAGAAATTCCCTCAAGGCGCTCCTGAGATATCATGTTCACAAGATAATGGGATGGAGGGATAGAGGGACGGACAACCCAAAAACGTAACATCTCCGGCCACGACTGTGCCGTCACGGAGGCATAAAAAGGCAACAATCAAGAATACAGGCCACACAGACAGAAGGGAACAAGCCAGGTCAGCACCACGCAGTCTGTTTATATAGCCTGCCCATGTAATGATATGCCTATCTGTAAAACTACCACTGCTGCTGCTCACTGTTTCCCTCTCTCAGAAGTCTATTCACTCCCCACTTCATGTGGCTGTTTCATTTAATTTCATTCAGTCTCAGACTCTTTCTCTCCTATGTGTTTTCCAAGCTAGTTACTGAACAATACTCGATTGTTACCAACTGTATCAGTTTCTATACTGTATGTCTCTATGTCCTTTTTAAATGCACTCCACTCCACCTAGTATTTCTATTAGATCTTTGTGATGCACCTCATAGACCGTCAATGTCACTAACTCATTCTGTCACACATTCATTCACTATTAGCCACTCTGTCCCTAGTGGCAGCTCACAGGCATGGCACCTTGTGTAAGACCAGTTCAATCCATGTGACGATGCTTCTCATCTATGACACTGTGTGTTCTTGTTTTCTTTACTGAGACAGTTGGATGGCTGAGAGGGAGACAGAGTAGGGGAAACAAAGGAGACAGGCGTTTTGTGGGATTCGATCCCAGGACAGCGAAGCCTACTTGTAGATCAAGACAGGCGCAGGCCGCGGGTGGGGGTGGGGGGTTCTTAACCACAGTCTCTAGGCACCTCCTATAGGTCCCTTTATGCTTCCTCCAGTTCATGCGATGATAGGGACGTCTATAAAACTCCTTTACTTTCTTTCTTTCTGTCTGTTTATGTGTCTGCTAATGTGTTCACCAGTGCACGTCTCGGTAACGCAGCCATAAAACTCGAACATTGTGCAACATTTTGTGCCTCCAAGAGGTCACTACAGCAGACTACAGTCCCAGAGTTTCACAGAGAACATCGTCGTTGCTGCTGTCTAGCTTTTTGGATTTTGGGAGAGAATTGCTAATTTTCTGGTCTTAGACCAGAAGAATAACATATATATAAATAGTTCCACTTTAACCATGGATGCTGCCTGTATGTGCTGCTCTCCACTGTAGCTTGTGGACCTTGTGTGGTAGTCAGTCGAATAGAATGCACAAACTCTTTAGGACAAAGCCAGTGTAAACAAATTTATTTTTTACCTACTTTTTCTCCTCCTTTTTCTGTGATTTTTCTCCTATCCCAATTTCCTCTCGTGCCAATTCTCCCTCCCCTGTCCTGATCGTTGCTCGCATGTGCCCCCCACTGGCCGGTCATAGGGAGGATAGAAGCCCATCACATGTCCCCTCCGATACATGTGGAGGCAGCCAGCCACTTCTTTTCACCTGCCAGCGCGGACTCTCATTGGCGAGGTGTAACGTGTGGGAGGCTCACACTGCCCCCGCCGTCTCCTGTCTTTGCTGTGCAGGCGCCCTGACCGACCTGTAGGAATCGCTGTTTACAACGACCAGATTACCACCCATCGACTTCCCTCCCGCTGACTCTGCCAAATTGAGTCAGTATGACGGCCGGCCCAAGCCGGAGGCAACGCTGACAGCCGGATTCGAGACCGGTGTCTCTTGCGTTGGTGACGATCGAGCACAATGTCCGCTGCGCCACCCAGCCGCCGCCAGTGTAAACTATTGAGGAGTTGGTTGCAGTCAAGCAGCACTCCTGACGGGGCTGACCATCTAGCTCAGCTGGTTAGTGAGGATCCTATGGTCCCACTCGGTTACATTGGTGGCAGTGGTGAGATCTCACTGCCCTGTGAATCTGTATCCAGGTTTACATTGCAATGGGGGTGGCATCTCAGTGCCTTAACGCCGGTAAAGTGTGCACATGGATACAAGAACATACAAGGACGCACTTATTGGGGGAAGGACGACTGTAACCTACTGAGGAATTGGTCAACCAGGTTGGCTGGTAAGTGCAGCCTCCTATGGTCTCAGGTTCAGACCCACTCAGTTGCACCAGGTTAGCTGGGCTGGTAATTCAACTATCTCTCTCTAGATGTACAGCAGCGCTGAATAATCTAAATTGAGACATTTTCTTGAGACAAGTGCTTAGTAAACATTTGAAGGCCTTATATTTTACTCCTGGGATTTCCATTATGAAGGACTTTACATCTTTTTATTCCATGCTTTTATGAAAATATCCCCTAACCCTCCCATAAACATTAAAACATCAGGTCAAGTAGTCAATTCAAATCAAGTCAAATCAAGTTGGAAATTCCTCTGAAAGAGCATTCGGACTATGTGACACTACACTCTCCATATATATGAACTTTATTTAGCCAGGGCTGCACGCTGAGCATGAATGTTGTTGATTTTCTCAGCGGTGCTTCTAGCGCACGCACGCACGCACGCACGCACGCACGCACGCACGCACACACACACACACACACACACACACACACACACACACACACACACACACACACACACACACACACACACACACACACACACACACACACACACACACACACACACACACTAGGGCTGACCCCTATTAATCGATTAGTCGACTAATCGGTCGAAAGGGGCCGTAGTCGACTGGCCAACCTCTTAGTCGAATATAATAAAAAAAAAAAAAAATTATATATATATTTTTTTTTAATTTTTTTTTTTTTAAATTTTTTTCAAAAGAAAAGAGGCATAGAAGCGTGGCTAACGCTAATGGCACGCATACCAGAGGCTAACTGCCTACGAAAACAGGCACAGAGGCACTGAAAGAGGATTTCACCCATCTAATGAACACACTATACTAGACAAATATCAAGATGTATCCATCAGTGGACCAATTGCATGCTTTTGCAGAGGACAAGAAGCCTTCAGTCGACTCCTTCAGACATTAAGCACCCCCCACAGCCCAAATGGAATGATAAAAATAAAATAAAAAAATAAATTAAAAAATTAAAAATATTATACATTTATTTATTTATTTTTTAAGTCGACCAATAGTCGACTAACGGCAAATTTTGGCCAATCCTAGTCGACCATCCAAATCCTTAGTCGGGGACAGCCCTAACACACACACACACACACACACACACACACACCGGTACAACCTCTTCCACCATTGGAGAAATGGATCCTGTTTTATTGATTCTCCAATCGCAATTGTTGCTTCGTCTGACAAAACTTAGTTTATTGTTGGGTAAAAGGCCTTGCTCAAGGGAGAGCAAAATCATTTACTTCCCTCGCCAAGATATACTCGCCAGTTCTCGGATTCAAACTGGCAACGTCATGATCTGGCCACCGCTGCCACACTAAAATATTCACAAAGGTATAGTTAGGTTCTGCTGCACCTTATTATCATTAATGGAGGAAGTGCTGCAGAATTGTTGAAGGGTGAAGGAACACAACATGCTTAGCACGGTGGCCTCACAACAACAAGGTCCTGGGTTTGAACCTGACATCTTCTCCCCGGGGTTCTTCTGGCTACTCCAGTTTCCTACCACACCATAAAAAAGAAATGCGTGCTGCTGTAGGTAAGTGAGTTGGTCCCCAGACGCCGGACTGTGGCTTTTGCTGCAATAGCTAAAGAGATTCTAACTATCAGGGACATTAGGGAGGTGTATAATAGTCTTTAAGGCAAACATTCGCATGCATAGACTTACATAAAGTATACACACATGTGTGGTGCTCTCTCTCTTTCTTTCTTTCTTTCTTTCTTTCTTTCTTTCTTTCTTTCTTTCTTTCTTTCTTTCTTTCTTTCTTTCTTTCTTTCTTTCTTTCTCTTAGGATAGATTTGTCTCTCTGGCCAAGTTCAGTGGTATCAGTAGTGGAAAGACTGTGGTTGCCCTGGGTTACTGGTTATTCCGGGATGGTGTTCCATAAGGTGTAAATATAGAGACACCACACCCTCCCTCTGGAACACATGTGCACACACACACACACACACACACACACACACACACACACACACACACACACACACACACACACACACTCACACGCACACGCACACGCACACACACAGTATCCCAGTCTGTCAAGACACATTTATTTGATATAGCATGTTTCATACGACAGGCGTAGACTCACAACTTAACTTGTCATAACATTAGTCTGAGGAAACATCTCAGTTTAAACGTTCAGACCTCAGCAATATGATATCACAGAATCATGTAATGTTTTGCCAGGGATGCTTCAGAAGTTGTCAAAAGTCAGTTTTTAAAGTAATTTGAGCTTTAGTTATGAACCCAAACAGCAACGTTTAGGTGAAACCTTGTTTTGATTCCACGGTTTGGATTTTAATAACTGAAGGCACTTCTTCTCCTTTGTTGCCGTAGTAACAGGCCTGTGGGAGTTGAGGATCATGTTACTTTTGTATTCATCCAGGTTTAAACCACACAGGTGAACCTCTCTAACTGTCGCTATAAAGCTAAAAGAGGAAACACCACTCAAATAAAAAATTATAACATATTATTTCCATGGCCTAAGGCAGTTCAATCAATATTTGTGAACATGAGCTACTCTCTCCCGAAACCAGAAATTAAGTAAATAAGACTCAAATTGTGACATACTCAAGTATAAATAAATACAATGAAAGTAATTACAGTAATAGCTTTATTCTATGTTAGTGATCTCAGTTCTGAAACAGAAAATGTACCTATAAACTCAGAACATTACCCTACTTTCAGTGTCTATACACATATTTCCCAATCCATTGTCTATGAAGCAGCTTCAGACTTTATACAAGTTCAAGTTCATGTTCAAATTCTTTATTTGTCAAATACACAACGATACAGGGGCATTGCAGGTAATGACATTTTTGTGTTTCGAGCTCATACTGGTCAGATACTGTAAAATAAAATAAAATATAAAATGAGGTAAGATCAAATAAAATAGTCAATTATTTACAGAAAGTGTCTTGTGTATAGTGTATGTGCATGTTAAAGTGCAGTGCAGGATGCGTATGTGTGTGTGTGTGTGTGTGTGTGTGTGTGTGTGTGTGTGTGTGTGTTCAAGAGTTTTTAATAGGTCTATCTCATGTTCTTGTCCTTGTTCAGGAGTCTTGTGGCTTGTGGAAAAAAGCTGTCCCTGAACCTGCTGGTTCTTATGCGGATGAGTTGGAGTTTTAGCACTTTTTGGATTTGGGGAGAGAGTTTCTCATTTATGCTCATACTTTTGTACTGTCTTAGATCAGAGGAATAACAAGTACAACTTCTGAAATTGGGCGTAGTTCTCCTTTAAGCCTTAGAGTTGTTATTGCAGCTTGGGACTAAAATCAAATATGCAGAAAATGCCTCCCTGTGAAATCTCTCTATAGGGAGCGAGAAAGCAGACAGGGTAGGAGACAGGCATTGCTGACTACGGGCGCTTTCACACCTGCCTTTGTTTAGTCCAGTTGAATCAAACCCGGCCCGGAGCGCTTACACCCCCTGGCGCTGTTCGCTTTGGTCGGTGTGAACACCGCAACTGCACTCGGTCCGCGTGCCAAACAAACGCACCCTGGTCCACCTGTCCAAGGTGGTCTGGGTCCACTTCCAAAGGGAATCCCCGGAACGAATGTTCAACGTGAAAAAGCAATCAGAACAAAGGCAGAAAAAGAGCCGAAGAATAACCCATTTAATGAAGCTGATTGGGCAGTTTCTTGTTGAGTTTCTTGTTAATATATATATATATATTAACCGATAGGGCATACAGACCCTCATCTGTCTGCACCTTTGTTTACACTGTTTATTTTTCTCATATTTTTATATTAAGATTTAATTGTATTGCCTATATTTATGTCCTTCTATTACCCTGCCCATACCTGTACCTCCCCTCCCCCTCCTCCCTCCTGCTATGATGCCAACATTTCCCCAAGGGAATCAATAAAGGAATATCTTGTTTTATCTTATCTTACAATTGTGCATAAAATAAATTGTATTGGATTTCTAGCATCCCCCTAGACATTGGTGTTGTTTCTCTGAGTGTCTTTTCCAATCCAGGGACTATTTATTTAGTTTCTTCTTGTTTCTTTCATAGCAGTAACATAGGTGTCTTCAATTGACCTATCTTTTTTATTTTATTTTTTTTAATGCTACATTTTGAAAAACTACAAGGGTGAAAAACACTGTTTTGCTTGCTTTTTTTCTTTTCTTTATAATACTGTTTTGGGGATTTTTTTTTTTTTTTTGTAAGAATATAGGACAGGCACATATAAGCACTATGCTTCAGTCTGTACCTTTTTCAGTCACTGTAAATAATCAAATATTGATAAATGATGATGTATATTGTACTTTTTTTTTATGACTGAAAAAAATAAACCACTACTACTAAACTACTACTAATTGACCTATCTCAAACCCGCTCTCTTTTCCTTGATCCTCCAATCACAACTGTTGCTTCCCTTAGGCAAACAGGTCAATTTAACATATACGCTGGAATTGTAAAACTCTCCACATTTCTCCCCCCAAAAGGAAGTGCATCAAAATCATAGGAAAAAGGAAATGCATTACAGTCAAGTCACTTTTATACGTTGATAACGCTATTGTGCATTGAAAGAGAAATACCCTATATGTCCCAGGGTTGATTGCAGGGTGGTCTTGTGGTATAGACCAGCTTGACAGTCTGTATCCTGTCTATCTCCATGGTGGGGAACTAATGAAAGACTGCCAGTTCTCCTTAAATGGGCAGTGAAAACAAACCCAAAAGTCCAAAACACTGGTGGTTTTGTTGGATCCACCGAAAGTGAGCTATTCTTAATTTATAACAAACCAGAGGCTTGTGGATTATCCCTTAATGAATGGGCACTTCTCAAATGCACATGGAACACACAGAGAAAGCACATACAGTATATGCACATACAGCAATACAACGTGCTTTTGAATTTCAATATTTTTTCAACTGCACCCGGGGGGCAAATGCCTTGTGACACGAGGCCCAACTGAACCAAACACTGTGGGTCTTTTCAAACGGTGGCTCAATGCCCATATTCACAATTATCACCTTTTATATTACCAACCTGCTCTGCTCTTCAATGCTCGGCCTTTGACCATTCACTGCTGTTCCGTTTGGAGCTGTGCCAATGTTTTCCCAGTGTTAGCGATAAGCTAGCTGAGCTAAAGCAGTGCTAATGTTAGTGATAAGCTAGTGGGTGGCAAACAGGGTTTCTTTCACGCTGAGGTCCGACTGATGTGGCGTTGAAGGAAATTGTGCCGTGGTCTGGGTGAGTCCTCTGTGATGCCAACTTGACCCTAATACAGTCTCTTGTTCCACAACAGTCTGGACACAATCAGAACAGTGTATCTCTGTCTCTTTGTCCCTCTCTCTGTCTCTGTCTCTCAGTCTTTCTCTCCCTCAGACTTGGTCGCAAGCACGCACACACACACACACACACACACACACACACACACACACACACACACACACACACACACACACACACACACACACACACACACACACACAGCTAAATCGTAATTATTTGACTATTAAATGATACGTTCTTATTTAAAAATGTTTAGTATTTTGTATTTTTCACAACTGGTAAACATAGATTATTACATAGCCTCATGTAATACCCACCCACATGTACAGTTCCCCAATGAAGGACATGGGGAACTGCACTCTGCTGCTAGTGGCAGAGTTCCAGAAGAAGGATTCCCCTGCTTATGGCTTCAGTAATTCATGCGCTTCACTTGTACAGTAAATCCATGTTGTGTGCCCAGACAAAGAAGTTTATTTAGTATTTAATAAAGTTTGTTCTAGAGATCAAGATGTCATCCAGACATTGTGCTCTTGGGACTGAATTCCCAGGACTGCAGCACCACTTCAGCATTTTATTAAAGGAGCACTTCACCCAAAAATGATATTTTGTACTTCAATTACTCATTACAATTGTGATGCCTTGAATTCATGACGTTTCTTTTTCTTCTTGCATGTCTCCACGCTGAACGTATAGAATAAAAAACCTCTGATAGAAATAGTAGTAGAATAGTAGTTCATGGAGATTTGGTTTAACAACAGCAAAACTACATCAAAACAACAGTTTACAAACTCTCTCACACCCCATGCAGTATAATGCAAGTACAATTTTTCCAGTTGTATGCTCAGTACTTCACAAACACATTTTCACTAAAACCTTGCTAACGAAAACATTTCCGGTTATGTGCTGCCTTCAAATGGAACCCATGTTTTTAATATGTTCGCGAGAAGAGTCCATACAAACGACCCACAGTTGTGGTATTCACAAACATCGAAGTAGAAAACCAGTGTCCTCACGACTTCAACCCACTTGATGTCGAGCCCACAAACTCACAAGTTCCATTTGAAGGCAGCATTGAACTGGAAATGTTTTCGATTTTGGAAATGCATGTGTTTGTGAAGTACTGAGCACACAACTGGATAAATGAGACTTGGATTATACTGCACAAGTTGTGAGAGAGTTTGTAAACTGATGTTTTGATATAGTTTTGCTGTTGTTAAAGCAAATCTCCATTAACTTCAATTCATCAAGTATGTCTACAATTCTTTTGATTCTACGTTCATCGTGGAGACATGCAATATATTTATATATATTTCAATATAGTGTAGTATATTGCTCCCTTTTACACAGATCCTTACAGTAAGGCTTGAAGAATTGCAGCCCCAAGCAGTGAACAGAAACATTTATATTTAAAAAGATAGAATTTAAAAAGTTATAATAAGTGTCTTATCTCTGGTTAGGGAGACTTTGGGAATCAGCACTGGGCCCCGTTCCATGTACCGGGATAACCGAGTTAGCCGGATAACTTTAGCTGGATAACTGTGTTAGCCTGACTTTCCGATTTCATGTACGTGGATTTCCCAAATCACCATGACAACATATCCAAAAGTTTGAGCCTGCTCGAAAGCAGAGTTCAAGTTCAAGTTAGCCTGAACTATCGCCACGCCCCCGCAAAGAAGTGACAGCCCGTTTCCTGAAACTATTCCCACAGTCTACGATCTGCATTATACCATTCTGAATTACGTTTTTGTGCTCCATTCTTCCAGAGGGGGCTTTTGAAATGTAAAATAGACCCAAAATGCTGATATTAAATTCACTTTGTCCTAAATAATGCACGTTATATATACCGTGGCGACGGTGGCGCTCGCTCGTGCGATGTACACATGATGTGGTTATTTTAATTGTAACTGGGATTAAGATGTCTGATGAGATGCGCTGTTTGACGGATTTGAGAAATTGAATGAGCCGTTGACGTCACATTAATGAATGAGGATAAAGAGATAAACTTCATTCAAAACAACGGATATTCTAAACACGGGTCTCTCGTTCATTAATGTATAAACAATGAATTTATCCCATCTGGCCCAGTGGCCCAGCGGTAGTGCTCATGCCTGCCAATTCAGCGACCGGGGTTCAAATCCCCGTGTTTCCAATATGATTTTTTTGAATATAATATTAATGATTATACGCCAAAGTAGCCTGGTTTTAAGTTAAAATATTATAAATCTACATGCATTGAGGATGTCATTCTTTATATAGCTCTCAACGTGCACCAAATTGAATTATTCCTATATTGCAAAAAGAAGGAAAAGACTAGGGCCTTGAACCCCGGTCGTCCGTGTGAAAGTCAAAAGAAGAACCCGTTACACCACAGAGAAGATAAGTAAAAGATTGACTATACATCAATCAATGGGTAAGAGAGCCGTATCGTAATTCTGTATAACAGTTAACTAATAATTTTCGCTAGCAAGATCTCATTTGATTATTCAATCCAGCAGGCAAGTTTAAAGAAATATAATCTGATTGATTGAGGTAATGAGGGACTTAGAATTAGCCTATAGATAACGCATTTAACTTGTCGGCGAGGCGATTGAGCCTATTGCAATCTGTCAATAAAGTCTTAAATCAATTAATCAATCAATGCCGTTGAGAATCAGGGTCTCTGCCATCGATACGTGCTGGCTTTCCACCTAAAACGGGAGCGCGCATCTAGCCTGACTTGAGCCTGACTCTCAAGTCTGGCTTGAGTTAACGAGACTGAATCCTCCTTTGTGAAACAGGAAAATCCCGGCTTTGAACATCGGGTTAACTGAAGCTGGATAATGGACATGTTGATCGACTTAGTTGAACCACGTACATGGAACGGGGCCCTGATCTCCGGAGCTGCTAGAAATCCAATCCAGGACATGTTTTACTAAATAAAATGGTGGATATCTGATAAATCTTTGACTGTAGGCTTGCCTCTGCCATCATAAACATCAAAGCAATTATGCTTAGTCAGCATGCCTGTTTAACAGGGGGGAGTTGATTGCCTTGCTCAAGGGTTGTTGAGCAGGCATGGTGGATGAGGAAATGGAGGGGTAGAGCAGACGCAACAGAGAGGATGTTGAGGTTACAGCGAGGAAACATTTGACTACAGTATACTCTCTAGACACCAGTGTCCCTCAGTACCAGCCTGATCAACCAGTCACTGGAAGTCGTCATTTTCAATAGAGCAGAGCGACCTGGCAAACTCAGGCCACATTACAATGGTCAACTAGTTTGTCACCCTAGAAAAGTTGACCACTGTCAGACTTCTGCGCTTCCTCCTTTCCATACCAACGTGACCGCAGTTCGGCAAATAATAGTTCCCCTGCCATGACCAAAATGGCTAGAAATTGCTAAGAATATCAAAAGTCATAATGAAGGGAAAGCAAATAAAGACTGGACAGGGGAAAGTAAAGTGTTGCAGTCTATGTTTCTAAGACACGTGAGTGAAAGACAAATTATAGAAATAGCTTTAAATACAAAAATAATGATAATTGTGAAGAAGACCATTGATTGTATACTTAACCCCCTGTGTCATATTTTTTATCTTTCCTTTCAAACAGGCACCTTTCCAGACAGAATGAAAATAGCTAAGGTTATTCCTCTATTTAAATCTGGGGATAAACACATCTTTACCAACTACAGACCAGTGTCCTTGCTTTCACAATAGCTGAAATACAGACTTTATTAGTTTTGTTTAGACTCAGAGCAAAATGCAGAGTATTACCAGCAAATATACAGAGGTTGTTCGTTCCCTGTCCAGATGACAGCAGAAGGAAATTCAATTTTAAGCACCAATTTGCACGAACAACCTTAAAACAAAGGTGCACCTCTCTCTGTTATAGGTATCAAACTATGGAACTCTTTGCAGAATGATGAAAAGAGTTCTACTAATATATTTCACTTCAAAAGGTTGTACAAAGAAAAGATAAATAGACAGTATAGCACAGTTTAGTATAATATTGCAGTTTAGCATAACAGGATAACATAGCATAGAATTGCAGTATAGGCCTGTATGAGTATAGTAATATAGTATATAGCAGCGTAACATAGAATAATAATATATACAAATATTGTATAATACTGTATACCAATATGGTGTAGTATAAATAGTATGATTTAGTTATATTATAATAAAAAAAAAATTATATAGTATATAGAAGTATAATATAGAATAATAGATTATATAAATGTATAGATACATGTGTGTGTGTATAAATGAATGAACCTAAATATGTAGTTTGACTGATAGATACACAAAATGGGTTTATTTATGTTGATTTAATTTAGTTGTGTTGATGTTTCCATTTTTGCAAAATGGGTATATTCTGTTTGGTTTTACGCAATAAGTCTATCGGTGTGTTGTATGTGTGTAGGGCAGGTATATATAAGAATTGTTCTTCTTCCTGTTCCTTTCGGCCATGGAATTTGGTAAATTATATTAATATGTACTGTTGGACTGTGGTAATTCCATGTACGAATAAATAAATGATGATGATGATGATGATGATGATGATGATGAACTTCCTAGTTCAGCACTTTGAAGCTCCACAGGGCCTTTACAAAGATACAATTGGAGTCTCTCACACCGCCCACAATATATCGGAATCGAATGACCCTTCCTTGCCGTGTGTAGGCGCTGTAATGGTGGGCACAATAAAATGTACTAGAAAATAACCAAAGACGACGGCCTTTGTTGTAATATGCAAATAGATACTTCAGTATTAGCATACAGTATACACAGTGACAATACAAGAGGTGGCACATCTTCAACTGTCCAGTTATTTCTGTACTTACAATAAGGAAAATTAGTTGCAAAAATGCAAGTAATGCATAAAAATTACTTTACATAATTACAACAAATTATATCCTATTATATCCCTTGGCTCTCTGAGCCACCTCTTGCCTACCGTTTGCCTTTAATAACTATGTTGTTAATATGTACAGGCAGATAGAGATAGACACACAGACAGACATACATACATAACACAACATAAGACTACAGTACACACACACACACACACACACACACACACACACACACACACACACACACACACACACACACACACACACACACACACACACACACACACACACACACACACACACACACACACACACACACACACACACACACACACACAATAATAATTATTATTATATTATGTATAGAATGTCATTACTTTAACTAATGTACTTTTGGTAATGATGATATGTAATGACCATTTATAAGTAGGAAAGCCTAACCAGGAACAGAGGTAGTAAATTAACCGTGGCTAGAAATCCTACATGCAATACATCTGTATCGTGTTATTGAACTTGTTACAATATTTTATTTTGCACTGTCCCTGACAAATAATGAATAATGAATAAATAAATACATTTGGTTCATTCAAAAATGCATCACAGTGACATCAGTGTACTGTATGAACTGCGACAACAACCATCCCGGTCTCAGATCAGATGGGGTTATAGGTCCATATATGGAACCCCCACCCCTTCCCTTCTATCTCAGTCTAGGACACTACCATGGTGGTGCAAGTGGGCACACTTTATTCAAGGTCCAATGATCTCATATCCTGATTGGTCATAGGGGAATAAGTGAGTGTCTCACAACAATGCATGATGGGAACCAGGAAACTCCCTCCCAGATATACAAACAAAGGAAGTGTAGTCAAGATCACATCACTCTCTCTTTTCTTTCAACTATCTCTCTCTCTCTCTCTCTCTCTCTCTCTCTCTCTCTCTCTCTCTCTCTCTCTCTCTCTCTCTCTCTCTCTCTCTCTCTCTCTCTTTCTCTCTCTCTCTCTTTCTCAATTATTCTCAATGACCCTTGGAATTACCTTCCTGTGCCTGTCATACGCTTTACAAATGAAATATTTGTGTTTCTTCTTTTGTATCTCCCCTTCTTGTTTTCTCTCTCTCTCTCTCTCTCTCTCTCTCTCTCTCTCTCTCTCTCTCTCTCTCTCTCTCTCTCTCTCTCTCTCTCTCTCTCTTTATCTCTCCCTTTCTCCCCCCCCTCTCTCTGTCTCTATTCCCCCTATTTCTCTCTCACGCACGCACGCACGCACGCACGCACGCACGCACGCACGCACGCACGCACGCACGCACGCACGCACGCACGCACGCACACACACACACACACACACACACACACACACACACACACACACACACACACACACACACACACACACACTGTTACTTCCTAGCGCTATAGCCCTACTGCTCTCTAGTGAGTAACCCGGCTGCTTCAGGGTTGCTTATGTAAATGCGTATTGTTATGATAATATTGCCGCTACAGAGTGTGTTCTGCTGACTAGGCCTTAACCCGTTCACTACCACACTACCAAATGGTTAACCCTTTCACTGTGACAATACAGAAGGTTAACCCTTTCACTGCCACACGACAAAGGGTTAACAGAAGGTTAACCTTCTGTAGTGTGGTTGTGAAAGCCAGCGTTGTGAGTCTCCCATTCATCACTTTGTTTGTACTGTGTTACTGGGTTAAGAAATGTTCCATCCAAATATATAGTTATTCACTCTAAGTACACGAGAGCAGAGAGAGAAAGAAAGATACACTGTATGCAGTTATTCACTCTAAGTACATACATAAGAACGGAGAGATGGAGTGTGAAAGAGAGAGAGA
>NC_140175.1:72015286-72042786 GCF_963971535.1 Notolepis coatsorum
AAGAATTGGATAATACGAAATTGGCATGGGAGAAAAATAGAAAAATGGGGAGAAAAAGTAGATACAAAAAATAAAAATATATAGTTTTGGTGTGACTTAACTGCTGCGGTTTGGAGTTTTCAGTATGTCTGCCGTCACTTAGTTTTGAGCGCCACAAAATAATTGCTATTCAGCTCCATTGTATTGCAGTGATAACACACATATCTCTAGGGCTGTAAAACTCCAAACAAGTCACACCAAAACTATCCGGATGGATAGATGGCACTATGGAGACGAAGAAAAAATTGCTTTAACCCTTTCACTACCACACTAAGGTTAACCCTTTCACTACCACATTACAGACGGTTAACCGTCTGTAGTGTGGTAGTGAAAGGGTTAACATTCTGTAGTGTGGTAGGGAAAGGGTTAACCCTTTCTCGCGTGTCAGTGGAGGGGTTAACCTTCTGTATTGTCGCAGTGAAAAGGTTAACCCTTTGGTAGTGTGGCGGTGAAAGGGTTAACTCTCACTGGAAAACTCCTTCAGTCAGAGTTCTCCTCCCGTTCTTCTGCAGTATTTAAAAAAGACCTACTCCAGTGGGCGGTACTTTGGATCAGTGGTATCCAAATACCAATAAGCCTACACCTACTAGCCTACAGTGTTTTAGTAAACAAGTATATTTGTCAATGGACGTGAGAGGGCTTTGGCTTCTTCATACGATGCTTCCAGAAAATTATTTGGGGACCCATTTTAATCTTCCCAAGACCCACATGTGGGCCCCCGACCCACACTTTGAACAACACCGCCCTAGTGATTGGTTGAAGAAATTCAAACGACCCAGAATGTTTTTTCCCCCCTTTATTCCTTAACCTAAAACCTTCCTGTCAGACCTTTCTTCTGCACTGGTACAGTGCTAATGTCAAGAAAGCTCTGGTCAGTGCGAGACTGAACGTGGGCTAAAAAGCAGGGGTGTAAAAAGTACCCAGAAATTATACTTAAGTGAAAGTATGGGTACCGTCTCAAAATCGTACTCAGAGTCAGAAGTATCTGGCTAAAAACACACTCGAGTAAAAGTAAAAAAGTTTCTACTTTTAAATGTACTTAAGTACTAAAAAGTACTAAAAAGTTCTGACTGTCTATTCTTCTGATAGCAGGTGTTTAATCAAAGATCCCCTCTTTCTAGTCTTGCACAAGGACCAATCAGCATGGGTATGGGCGGGTTAATTTTCCATTGATGGGGATTTGATTGGCTGTTTTTAAATAAAGTGTGGCCGCAGGATTAATAACTAATAATAATAATAATAATAAATAAATAGCAGAAACAAATATACTAATTAAAATAGTTGGACCTGCGAGATTTGTACTTTGTAGGTCTGCATTTTAAATGTAAGGAGTAAAAAGTATGTTTTTTTCTCTCTGAAATGTAATTGAGTAAAAGTACAAGTATACAAACCTTATACTCGAGTAAAGTACAAATCCCCCAAAACAGTACTTAAGTATTGTAATGAGGTACAAGTACTTTACAACCCTGCTAAAAGGTAACGTCTAACAACCCTTGATCTGATTGGTCGACCTATCTGGTTATTATTAGATAGAGGCTTCTGAACACCGTCCACTTCGACAGAACTGCTCCACTGTGTTCCCGTGTGGAGCTCTATCTGCTGTCACCACAACAGAGCCAAGCAGGAGCCCAGAAACCTGGGACTGTTTACTGACACATTGCTGCTTGGCGCGCAAGAGGAGCAGATATACACAAACACTTAAGAGCAAAGACGTCACACACTCGCACCCACGCACTCGCACACGCACACATTCATGCATGCATGCACATACTCGCATTGTTGGACAAATTGATCTATGAAGACAGACAAATTCACTGTGCATGTGTATCGATCACACATGCACATACACACACAGTGAAACAGTCTCTCTCACACACACGCACGCACGCACGCACACACACACACACACACACACACACACACACACACACACACACACACACACACACACACACACACACACACACACACACACACACACAATGTATGTCAAGAACACAGGCAGAGCTTCAGGAATGAGACCAACTATTTCGCCATCTGCTGTTAGAATGTGGCAAGGGAGCTATTTGTGTGTGTGTGTGTGTGTGCGTGTGTGTGTGTGTACGTGTATGTGTGTGTGTGTGTGCATGTGTGTGTGTGCATGTGTGTGTGTGTGTGTGCATGTGTGTGTGCATGTGTGTGTGCATGTGTGTGTGCATATGTGTGTGCACATGTGCTCGTGTGACAGGTCAATGCAGCCAACTCTCAACGTGTGTGGTTGCCAGAGGGTTTTGAATGAATGTATATTCACTACTACATTTGGCAGCAGGACCAATAACTATGTGGTTTAAAATGATATTGGTTGGTTATCAATACATAGTGAGATAATTTACTGGATATTAACAATATGTATTTGCCATTAGGTATATTTAACTCTTCCAGGGCTATCTTGTATTAAATTAGATTTGATTCAAATATATTGTCATTATACAGCACAAGTACAGGGCAACGGAAATAAGTTTGGCATCTATATGTAACAATAAAGTGCAACATCAATATACATGTACAGGTGATATGTATATGTATATGTACAGATATAGATATAGTATCTACAGAGTTATAAGGGTAGACTATAGTTTGAGGTAGGTAGTTATGATTATAGTGTAAACAGTGAAAGCAGTAGGCAGGTTAAATTGATAAATTGAGTATAGGCAAAATAGTTCAAAGTTCGTACAGTATGGGTAACAGAGCCTAGAGTATGCAATGAGAGCCTATGAGTGTAGGCAATGGTCACGTATTCACGTATAAAGAGTTCAGAGTTAATACGTTTTTGTTAAGGTTCTGTAAGGTGCGTTACAGTAAGTCATTGCTTGCCAGAGTGGTACAGTAGGACTAAATGTACTTTTCACCAAAAGTGCAGTTAAGCGTGTGGTTTACAGATAAAAGGGCGGGGCTCAGTTTTCCCCCCTGTTACCAACATAGCTAGAAAAAGATAAAACAATAAAATGTCTTGATTTGAACCTCATTTACCACAAGAACTTTAAACACAAACAAATATAGTTTTAATATTTGGAAACTGCACTTTAATCACAATAAAGTTTCCATATAATTTTCTCATGTTCTCTACCTTTGTACATTCTCCTCTAACCACTGCTGTGGAGTGTTGTTTACTACAACACAATTTACCACCACGAGTTGAATAACGTTTGCTTTCCTTATCTTATCTGGTGGCACTACATGCACTAGAACCAAAACGGGGGGGGGGGGGGGGGGGGTTAGGGACAGAGGTGAAATCTAAAGCAAAAATACCCCTGACCGACCCCCGCGGCTCGAAGTACTTGTGTGGGAAATGCTGGTAGGGTTATTGACCAGTTGTTTCCTATGAGAACCAGGCTACTCTCTCACGCTTGACATTAAACATTAAAACAAACATTCCACTTCCTGCTGCTCTGACACCCTCATAGAAATGGAATTGGTAGACTAGCCGTTCCCGTTTCAAATCCACATTCTCTTGGGCCATTTGGCAGGTACACCTATGATGGCTACCATAGAACCTTTGCTAAATGTTGTCATTGGAATTAAGTGTTGATTTTTTGGTGCATGATAAAAATTCTACGGCAGCCATCTTAGTTAAACTGAAGGCAATGGACCTATCTCAAACCCTGCCCTCTTTTTTCTTTTTGATCCTTTGATCACAACTGTCACTGTGATTGTAGGATCAAGAAAAGTGGGCAGGTTTGAGATAAGTCAACAGCAATTGAAGTTCTGAGCTGACACACAACCACACTCTTAATAAAGGAACATTACACTAAAACCCTATGAACACTTTCAGAATATCTACAGACCTAAATGTCACTCAACCACTCACCCTCTTAAAGAAACATTAAACTAAAACCATATAAAAACTTTCTGCATATCTACCAGACCTAAATGTCACTCAATCACCCTTTTAAAGGAATATTACACAAAAGAGAAACATATTAAACCTTTATCAATATGTATCCGACCTTGGTGCTACTCAACTGTATAACCACCACACTATTTAATGACTTTTGCAGAGCACATTAAACTAAAATCTAATTAAACTGTGGTCAATACTTTTTACAGACCGCTACTGAAGTGTGACAGAACTCTGGATTTTTTAAAGGATATTACATTAAACGTACGTTTATGAATATCTGTCAGCACTCAGTGACATTGTGTGACATTCTCATGCTGTTTCAAGATATATCAGGGATAGTGGTAATGTTAGATCATATATTTCAAAGCTACTTTGCATACACTACATCCGGACTGTGATTGTTATATTGTAATTCAGTGCTATTTTTACCGTTGTCTCTACTGCTGCTTTGCAGACACTACGCCCATGCTGTGGTTGTTATGTTCTAGTCTAGAGCTGCCATATCATTGTTCTGCTGCCACTTTGCACACATTACACCCACAGTGTGATTATTGTAAATGAGTATGGTAAATTACTGTCTTGTAATTAGAGCTATTTATGCCATTTTTAATGCTGTGGAGTCCAGACAAAGGTTTTTCCTCTCGCTATGCTGTACTGTATGAAGATGTGACAAATAACCAAATCTGAAATCTGAAGTTGGAATCCAGTGGTATTGTATTCCCTTTTAAAGTCATATGTAGTGAAATCTACACGGTCCTGACCACTGAACCTATTCTGAGCAGCGTGTCGTGGCCCAGAGGTCCTTATCACACCCTCTCATCCTCTCCCAAGCTTCTCTCTGCCTGCCCCCGGGGACTGATGCTACAAAGGCCTGCTTCACGCTAACTGGCGAGCCTGCCACTTAGAGGTAATGGCCATTAAATAGGACTGTGTGATTGGCTGCACACTGATGATATCTGGTGGAGTTCAAACCCCATACTCTGTTGCCAAGTCCTTTTTCTGCCAAGAGACTAAACAGAGTCAGTGCAGTTGATCTACAGCCGTATCCCCCCCCCCCCCCCTAGGTCCATGTCAGGACACAAATGTAAGGTATGGAAAATTTTCCAGCGGTTCCCATACTCGGGAGAAATTGGCATAAAGTTTATATGTTAGCTGGGATCAGTTGCCGTTCTGAGCAGTCCCATCAACAAAGGCTGAATAAAACAATGCAGGCTAAGAGCGCAAGTCCTCTGAGAATGTTGTGGTAACTGTATTTTGGGAGATTCGATTAAAATCAGTTTTAAGGTAAATCATTTTGAATGCTGGTCCCCGGAGAACCCCAGTCCCCAGGATGTATACAGCACACAGGACAGTCTCAACCTCCCCCTCTTTCTACATACACTAGACTGCTGTCCTGTAGTGGAAACAATGTTTTTGTTTCACACCCGCACACAATCCTACTCCCCAACATGTTCTTGACTTGAAGGAAGACTGCGACAGCATTCAGTAGACCATGATACTAACATTATCCAGGGAAACCAATACAAGTCAAAGTGTTTCTCCTCTTTAGCTGAATCAACTAAAACAAGCAAATGCAAAAAGGAGAATTGAACCTTAACTTGAACTTATATTTTCAAGTAAACTTTTTGCATTGACTTAAAAGAACACGGCAACATTATGGGAAATGCGCTTACTGTTTTCTCGTGCATTCAGTAGAAAGCTATCCGGCTGCAAGCTAGCCTAGCATAGCACAAATTAATGGAAGCGGATACAGATCAGAGCTGTTGGCCAAAAACAAGGTTAAGCTAGGTTAGTGGTCTGTATCTGCTTCCATTCATTATGCTAAGCTCAACTACTGAAGGCACCGCAGAGAGGAAATTGGTATCTTATCTTCTTGTCTGATGAGAAAACAGTAAGCGCATTTCCCATAACGTTGCCGCATTCATTTTAAGTTAAGACTTTTTTACAGTGTAGTTGGGGAGGCAGCTTCTATATTCAGTGGTATCTACCTTTACTCTTCAGTAAGGAAACAGTAGAGTACATGTGTCTTTATTCAACGGCTCTCTTTTTGTTTGTCAATATTTCCATACAAGTGTAAAAATGTTAAACGATGCTGAAATGCCGGGCCAAAACATATTCCAAAAATAAACCAATGTGAGCCAAGCGATTTTTAAAGACTCATTACTGTCTCGTTAGCACCAGGAATGCATGGGTTTCATTTCATAAAATAACCGCTTTGCCATAAATATTTGTTGGCATTGCGGTAGCCATTGTAGATGAGCTCCACCCTGCATCTGTCCTGTGTTAGCAGGCTAGCACCCGCCAGGGGATCTTCTAAACAATTTTGAGGGACGGTTTCAACGGCTCAACAGGAGAGGTAAAACCCACCTGATCTCAAGTTTACCCACCTTTTATAAGCGGATAGGAATCGTCATGATTGAAATTCATAGTACAGAAGTATAGCCAAGTATCAGTTTGATGCAAGTTACATGGAAATAGTTATTTAAAAAAAATAAAAGCACACGTTGTTGAACTTGATCAGTTGATGCTCTACAGATCCATGACCACCAAAACATCCCGCTTTAAATGGACATGGACATAAACTCTGAACTTTGATATTGAGGTCTTGTAATTGTGTATTTATGTATTTAACTGCATGTACGTAATGTAAGTGATTACATTATGTATCTCTGTTATATGTCAGTTAGTAGGTAGGTGTGTAAACCTACCCACGTTGTATTGTTTTGTTTTGTTTTTGTTTTTTTGTTTTAGTTTTTTTGTTATTGTTTTGTTGTTCATATTCTGTTTGTATCTGTGTTCAGGCTCCCTCCAAAAGCTTTAAATAGCTTCTTGGGAGACCTGGCACATGCACACAATTTGCGACATGTTATCACATGAGGATACTCGCATGTAAAATGTATCGTGTGTGTGTGTGAATAAAAATTCATTCATTCAAATTCAAATTCATTCATTCAAGTGATGTTATATGTTCTATGTTCTATGTTGGAACAATGCTGTAACATGCTGCACTGAAATCAAATTCCACCAGCCTGGCTAGGTGGTCATTAAAGATAATTGATTGATTGATTGATTTATTAGAACATTTAATTACAGCACTATATTATCAATACACATTTATAAAACAAGGCATATTTAGCCAAAATATGTTGCCAGAACATTAAAAAAAAAACTCCAATGCTTGCCAATGCCCCACTCTCACCTACCGATGACCCCACTTTGGGTCGCGACCCGTAGTTTGAGAACCGCTGATGTAGGCTAACACATGTGCAGACACTCCGCTAGATTATGTAATCTGTAACAGTTAACCAACCTATTTTTTAACACCTGCATCGCTAGCAACACAAAACTTTTTTTGTTCAAGGGAAGCAACAGTCGTGATTGGAGGATCAAGAAAAGAGGCCGGGGTTGAGATACAGTAGGTCAATTGGATATAAAAAACTGGAATTCTACATATTTTTCTATTGTACAGTAGATAGATTGAAAATGTAAGCCGATTGAGCCCGCGCAGTACCTGCCATCGCGTCTTCCCTGTGCTGTATATTCTGACTCTGACTCCATTTAGACAAACGAGACTCCTGAGTGAATTGCAAAATAAACACGCGTAGGCTCTAGCTAGCTCATCTCTGCCAGATATAAACACAGTATATCATCTATCATCTATAAGCAGGCACCCCTCTCTCTCTCTCTCTCTCTCTCTCTCTCTCTCTCTCTCTCTCTCTCTCTCTCTCTCTCTCTCTCTCTCTCTCTCTCTCTCTCTCTCTTTTTATGTTTACGTGACACGAGAACGTGGCTGACTAGTAGCTTCTGGAACACGTTTATGGCTGTTTAGAGCCAAGCTCTTGAGCTTGAACACAGAAAATAGCTAGGCCTGTCAGAATTGGCGGTGGGAAAAGTTGAATTGTGGTCAAATATGCGCACTAACCACGAGCTCTGACGTTTAAATGGAAGGGGTATGTAGTATGTAGGTTATTAGCACTGGGCTTGGAACTAACAAACAAATACAAACCAGCACATGTACACACAGACATAAACACAAACACACAAATAAGAACAAACACACTACCACATATTTATGCTCCCATAAACACTGCACACACAAAGCAAACACAGAGACACACACACACACACACACACACACCCACACACACACACACACACACACACACACACACACGCACACACACACACACACACACACACACACCTACACACACACACACACACACACACACACACACACACACACACACACACACACACACACACACACACACACACACACACACACACACACACACACACACACACACACACACACACACACACACACACACACACACACACACACACACACCTTGAGGTGTTGTAGCTGTAGCACCATGTCATCGAGCTTCCTTCTCTTGATTTCAATCTCTGTCTGTCGTTTACGCTTCTCCTGGAAAACAAATGAAAAAACGGTGATCAGTTCAGAACACAGGTTCAGGGGTCATCTTGCTGAACGTCATATTTGCAAGTCAAAGAATCACGTCACATTTGATGAAACAGTTTCATACATTTTACAAAGAATTGTAAGCAGGTAGTGAATCAAGTGATCAAAAAAGGGACAGTGCATGCATATCCATGACAACAGGAACACGGCAACTCCCATAAGACAGACAGCTTAAAATGAGTGACACAACTCTTTGATTTGTAAATATAAATGTGGCTTGAAAGATCCCTTTGACTTTTAGTGTTGCCGTTCCCCCACAGCCGTAGCTACAACCACTTACGTCAAGGCTCTTATCAACATTCATTAATTTTATCCCCCTGCGCTCTCCCATGAACTGAAAATACCGGAAGTGTTGAGGTGTTCTATCTTTGAGACAGTAGTATGGTCTCTAGATTACACCCCTGCTAGAAAAACCAGCACTGATCAGCATAATTTCAATGTTGGACTATACTGGTCTATGATGGTTAATGCAGGTGTGATGCTGGTTTAGCTGGAGGACCAGCATTGTCATCAGCATACCAGCACCAAAACACAACATATGCTGGTATAACCAGCATGCATTATGCTGGTCTTTGCTGATATAACCAGCATGCATTAAAACATTTGAGTTACAAAGACTTAATTTCCTGCATTCTGGTGCAGGAATTCTTAAAAATGTACCTCTTAAATGCCAGTGTTTGTGATGACATCACAAATTATTGTAAAAAAAAAAAGAAAAAAAACACATTTAAATATTTTCAATATATCAAATGCAAAGTGGATTTTTCTAGATAGTTATCCAACTTGTGTGCATTTAGAGTGTGTTACCCTCTGTTGCAGTGATCTCCTGGTTGTTCCCCAAATCACCACCTATAGGTTATCTAACTATTGCACCGCCACAACAAGAAACACTGGCCTGGCCTGCTTCTAAGTTCAGTGGCCTGACTGTGGAATGGCCAGTCCGGGCCTGCTGTTGGAGCGTATGCTTCAGTACATGGAGATGATGGAGAGGAGTATGTGTGACATACTACATACAACATATTCAGAGGACCTGCACACCAAGGTGGAAGTGGCCATTCATAATACCAGAAGAACAACAATTCAGTGGCCAGCATGTTTCTGTTTGGGAAATGTCTGCTGACCTGGAACCGGAAATGAATCGGGAAACGACCTGGTGCAAATCATTTAAACAACCATGTAGCCCCATGTACCATCCACCTCACAATTCAACCCTAACCCATCCACCTCACACTTCAACCCTAACCCATCCACCTCACACTTCAACCCTAACCCATCCACCTCACACTTCAACCCTAACCCATCCACCTCACACTTCAACCCTAACCCATCCACCTCACACTTCAACCCTAACCCATCCACCCCACACTTCAACCCTAACCCATCCACCTCACACTTCAACCCTAACCCATCCACCTCACACTGCAACCCTAACCCACCCACATCACACTTCAACCCTAACCTATCCACCTCACACTTCAACCCTAACCCATCCACCTCACACTTCAACCCTAACCCATCCACCTCACACTTCAACCCTAACCCATCCACCTCACACTTCAACCCTAACCCATCCACCTCACACTTCAACCCTAACCCATCCACCTCACACTTCAACCCTAACCCATCCACATCACACTTCAACCCTAACCCATCCACATCACACTTCAAATGTTGGTCCTTTTAGTATTCACACAAAATCTCTTCTGTGTACAGCATTAGCATACCGACAGGTCACATACTGAAAAATGCATACAAATAGTATGTAGCATGAAGAACTCAAAGTCCCTAGAAACAGACTGTGGTCCTATGAGCCACTAATACTGCCAAGGTCATGGATATAGTATGCAGTATGGATTTGAACCTGGGTCTCTCATGCAATAACCAGCATCTAGTTCTGCATAGCTCTGTGTCTGCCAAGGGGAAGGGCTAAGTCCTGTGGCAGCTGCAGTAGACTGTTCTCCCACTGTGTTTACAGATATATTACAAGACAAAACTCATGTCTCTCAATAAACTGCTGGAGAAATCCTTCCTTGCTTCTTCAGATGCCTAAATATTTTTGGTGTGTGAATTTTCCAAACGCTTCTTCTGTGGTTGGAATGATATATAGTGTGGCAACGCATGACACAAAAAGTGGAACTACATCTGTATCCCTTCAGCTTGTCAGACTCCCTGTAATAATCTCCAGCCATATGCAGGAAGGAAGTGAGGCATTAAAAAGGTTAGAGGTCAGGGCTTACTGGGGGATGAGAGGGTCTGTAGGCTAAAGAGAGAGGTTAGGCCTTGAACCCATTGAGCCACGTATTGAGCTTTAATTAGAGGTGGGGGAGATCGGTCCTTCAATTCACTTCGAAATGCATCCATGCCACTAGAAAAGACAAACACGTGAGGCCAGTACTGATGCTGTGTTCATGGGGCACGTGAGCAGCCTACCAAATTGGATAAATTATGTCGGAATTCTTTTGGGGGATAGTTTGATAGTTTGCTGAGTTGCCGGGTTGTGATGTTAAGCCCTTTGACTGGCACCACCATTGGCTGGTTCAGCCACAATCAAAACCAAAAGTGGAAAGAATCACATTATTTTTGGTAGAGCGCAGTAAAAAACAATTTGTCAATTTGTTAGACAGTAGAACTATCCTCGGCAAGTGAACACTAGCAGGTTAGATAAAAAACAACACAGAATTTTCTAGCTTGAAGCTTTCGAGTTCCAGAGGACCATGTGAACACGGCATAACCCTGGCACTAAGATGGGTGGTTTAGAACTGTAAAATGGATCAACTTGGTCACTCAGTCAGATAAACCAGAGCTTCTCAAGCTGTGGTCCGCCAAAGCCAAATATGCACACAAAGCCATTGAATGATTGTCTCTGTTTTAATTCAATAAAACTACACTGGGTAAAAACAAGACAACACTAGCTGTTCAGAGCAGACTATATAGGGTAGAAATGAGTTGTTCAAAGCAGACTAGGGCAGAAGCTAGTTGTTCAGAGCAGACTAGGGCAGAAGCTAGTTGTTCAAAGCAGACTAGGGCAGAAGCTGTTCAGAGCAGACTAGGGCAGAAGCTAGCTGTTCAGAAGCTAGCTGTTCAGAGCAGACTAGGGCAGAAGCTAGTTGTTCAAAGCAGACTAGGGCAGAAGCTGTTCAGAGCAGACTAGGGCAGAAGCTAGTTGTTCAAAGCAGACTAGGGCAGAAGCTGTTTAGAGCAGACTAGGGTAGAAGCCCACTTCTCTCTCTCTCTTTTTGTCTGTCTCTCATCTCCCCCCCCCTCTCTCTCTCTCTCTCTCTCTCTCTCTCTCTCTCTCTCTCTCTCTCTCTCTCTCTCTCTCTCTCTCTCTCTCTCTCTCTCTCTCTCTCTCTCTCTCACTGCAAGCAACCTTGCCCTCTGACCTTACATTTCTTTTGTTTGAATTTCTCCTCTTTCTTTCTCTACCTATCTCCCCCTCTCCTTTTCTCTATATCTCTCTCTCTCTTTCTTTCCATCTCAGTGGGAACAGCAAGCTACTTTCTGGGACATTTCCTGTCGGCTAAATATAGCCACGAAGGGAAAAACCCCAAATCTGAACAACCTTACTTAACGACCACTACGTCACTGACAGCTCAGCAGAAAAGTAGCCTGAAGTATGACTAACATACCCACCACTACTACAGAGGAAGGCCCAGTCAGTCCTGATCCCAGGAACCCCCTGGCAAATTAGTTTATGTTGTCCAGTCACAGGTACAATCTGCCAAGATCCGGGACAAATAAACTTAAAGAACAAATCAAATAAAGAACTAATTTGTCACTGTTCTTTTAGATAAGTCAATGTGATCTCATTGTGTTTTGTATTGAGTCATAATGACTCAAACTCATTTGTCCCAGCTGGCATTGTTGTATTTTTATTTATTATTCATTGTGATTCCTGTGACTTCTGTACTATTGTGTTTTTGTGTCTGATCGAGATGGTTACTGCTGGCTGCACCATAACGACTACCTTGTCCACCTTGACCTTGACTATTATGAACTAGCTCCATGGTACCTGAGTTGTGATGCATCCCTGACCCTTCCCCTTTTGTGGTGTCAAGAATCACAAACAATGACTGCTTTCATATTTATGTGGAGTATCATAAGTCGCCATAAGAAATTATTACATTTGACGTACTGAGATTCCTGAACGTTGCTCAAACCTTGCATCAAGAAAAAAATGGTTTGAATAATATATATGGGTGAGTCTGCTGCCTTGGATCTGAACTAGGTAACACCATAGAGATACATAGAGATACATGGAGATACATGCTCATGGCCCGACGCCATGTGAGACAGATGGTCTTCTTCTAAAACATGTGTAGAGGAGATTGATGTTCTCATGTCTATACCACCCTGTGTGCCAACTAGAGGCTCTGATTTATTAGCTGCGACCAGCAGCTCTGTCGGTCGGTCCACAAAATTCCCCACTCTAGCATCCACAGTTTTTGCTCCAGGAGGCTTACATTTTGCATGGATGTCAAGTATGTGTGTAATGTGTTCATACCAATTGCCTAAAAGGGGGTGTGACAGCTGATTAAATGTTCATGCCAATGGACCTGTCTCAAACCCTGCCCTCTTTTCTTGATCCTCCAATCACAGCTGTCGCTTACCTCAGACTTCCTCGTACAAACAAAGTTTTGTACGAGGAAGTCTGAGGTAAGCGACAGCTGTGATTGGAGGATCAAGAAAAGGGGCAGGGTTTGAGATAGGTCTATTAAGAGAGTGGCAGTGGGAGTGGCCTATAACAAAGAGGTGCATAACTTCTAAACAGCTTCTTGTAACATGGTCAAACGTTGTGAAAGCTTGATCATGGGGGAAATATACTCACACACACACACACACACACACACACACACACACACACACACACACACACACACACACACACACACACACACACACACACACACACACACACACACACACACACACACACACACACACACACACACACACACACACACACACACACACACATGGCCACATCCCCTTGTGGTGTGTGTGTGTGTGCGTGCGTGCGTGCGTGCGTGCGTGCGTGCGTGCGTGCGTGCGTGCGTGCGTGCGTGTGTGTGTGTGTGTGTATGAATGCATGTACTGTATAGATGCATCATGCACGTACACGGTCACAGCTATTGCGATTTTGCGCTTGTTTTGTAAAGAGGTTACAGAACCCAATCACTCTTTCCACTACAGTAGGTACAGTAGCAGTAATGTGGAAAATCCAGCGTTCCACTTCCAACCACCACTGGATCCCAAAAGAGGAAGCTCAGCTGTGCAGGTCTGGAGAGCAGACATGCCAATGCCGGCGTTAACCTCGTATTTTAATTGAACTACCTATGGATTAAAAAATAAAGAATCCCAGCAAATATCTTAGCTACATCAATATTGTGCTGTCAGAACAGTTTCATGTTTGTAGGTTAGGTATGTAATGTTCCTTATTGGACAACTCTCATCTTGTTATCAACCAGGAATAGTTGTAAATTGATCAATTTAGTGATCAATGCACGAAAAACTATGACTTTTTTTTCCAGCGAATCACTTACAACAAGATTGTATTATGTTAAGCAGTGTTATTGTATTTATAGGTGAAGTAACGTTATCTCCAATGTTCACTATTTGACCAAACTGGAATGTAGCCAAGCATTCTCATTACACGCACAGCCACTGTCTCTGTCTGAATGTCTGGCGTGCATCACTTCAGCATTCCTATCGGTGGTGAGAATGCAAACAGAAAAAAGCCCTGAAGGTATGTAGTTCTCAGGGGAGCTCCCCAGTTGGTAGTTCCTCTCAGGGAGTCCCCACAACTGTTTGATCCGAAAGTGCCTTATGTCTCTCTATGTTAGCACGCTCTATCATCACTTAAATACAACTTGGTCAGATGATACATTTCTGACTTTACAAGTCGACAAAGACCAGCTGAATGCACTATCACAGCTCAACCACCACCAGAGAACCCCTACACCTGAATAACCTTACCTAACTACCCCATAGAACCCCTACACCTGAATAACCTTACCTAACTACCCCCAGAGAACCCCTACACCTGAATAACCTTGCCTAACTACCCCCATAGAACCCCTACACCTGAATAACCTTACATAACTACCCCATAGAACCCCTACATCTGAATAACCTTACCTAACTACCCCCAGAGAACCCCTACACCTGAATACCCTAACCTAACCACCACCAGAGAACCCCTACATCTGAATAACCTTACCTAACTACCACCATAGAACCCCTACATCTGAATACCCTAACCTAACTACCCTACCTACATCTGAATAAAATTACCTAACCACCACTACTACTACATCACTCACAGCTCAGTGCAGAAGAAGCCTGAAACATGAATCAGCTTCACTGGAAGGAGCACAAAAAGATTGAAAACTAGTGGAAGTTAGGATACCCTCCCCCTCTCTCTGTTACACAGACACACACACACACACACACACACACACACACACACACACACACACACACACACACACACACACACACACACACACACACACACACACGCACACACACACACACACACACTCACACACGCACACACACCACAATAGTAAACACAGCAGTAGTTCCCATAGCTGGAGCTTGCAGAGTGGGAGAGATGGGGTATGGCTTCCAGATGTCAAAGACTGTTAAGGACATGTGGTTTAGGAATGGACTAAAATCACACACACACACACACACACACACACACACACACACACACACACACACACACACACACACACACACACACACACACACACACACACACACACACACACACACACACACACACACACACACACACACACACACACACACACACACACACACACACACACACACACACACACACACACACACAAATGCGCATGTGCACACAAACACAGATGTTTGATGTCCTTGGATCAAAGGATGTCCAGTGGTTTTTCTACATAGCATCCAAAATGCAGGCCACTAGCATACAGCTATGTGATATGAAGCTACCCTGCCCATTCATGGCCAAAGTGTCACATGGGAAATGTATCGGCGTGTCAAAGACAAC
This sequence comes from Notolepis coatsorum, assembly GCF_963971535.1. Lineage (NCBI taxonomy): Eukaryota > Metazoa > Chordata > Actinopteri > Aulopiformes > Paralepididae > Notolepis > Notolepis coatsorum. Next base: position 72,030,737 of record NC_140175.1, read on the forward strand.
TTTTGAATGGAAAATGATTGCGTTCTAATACAAGACATGCATACAAAAATAAATAAATAAATACATGCAGATTTGGGATATTGCTTTCTCTGTTTAGTATGCCATGATTGCATACAAAATAAATAGCAAATTATTATCATGTTTACAGTATTTGATACCAACTACAGCATGTTCAGCTGTGTAATTGAGGGAAAGTGAATTGCCTTTACAATCAAATCGTGCTGGATTACCTTCTTGAACTCAATAGATACGTAGAATTTGATGCAGTTCCTGTTAAATGCCCTCCTAGCAGGCCTGCATCTGTCCTGCATTACGTCTGTGGCCTATACAGCCTATACCCCCCCCCCCCCCTTTTTGGTCAAAGGGAAAGTACAACAATAGGGACGTTATAGTTAACACACAGCTTGTGTGTACGTTGAACTTTATAATGCCTGAAAGGTGAACAAATGTTATATTTCCCCAAACAATTCCCCCAGGAGTCAGACCAATATTTCAGCAGTTACTCCTTGGTGTATAGAGTAAAGAGAGAGTACTATGCAGTACAAAGTTATATGATAACTAGGTGTATAGCTTGGTCTGGGGTTCAGCACTAGTGTCCTTTGGGACCCTTCTATTTCAGTTATACAGCTGCTGACATTGCAAATAGTAAGTTCAGTGAGTTCATTTATTTCAGCGATGAGGGAAATTCTCTCAATTCCCCCAGTACACTTACACTACTATGCTACACTACACTATGCTACATTACACTATACGACACTGCACTGCAACTACACAAAACAACATAACAAGATATCAGAGAGTTCCTCTTTTGCCGCAGAGCCAAATTCACTGGCAATTCATCTTCATTCAAAATGTGAAAGGTTTCTTCACAAAGCAAAAAGTAAATAAATGAATCCACTCCATATAATGGTTTAAATGAAAGGGACCCCGAGCATGCTCAGTAGTGACTAGCTATGTACCCTTCAGAGGACAACACTTCCTCCTTCACAGGGAAGAATGTCCACATTCCTGGTGACACACTCCGCTTCCCACTTTCTGACTCACACAACCTCTGACCACAGCTGGACTATTGCTCCTAGTAGAGGTCAATCTGCCTTAATTCATTTCAGTTCATGCTATCTGCCATTGTATAATTGTTTCATTTCTGGTATTTTGCACTATTCCCAAATGTTCTACTCCTAGAACGAACTACTATTTGCAAGTATGTCGATGAACAATGTCCTCACATTGTAATTTCGGAATTATTTCGGTATGACGTCAGTCTGAGGCTTCAGCCTCAGCTACATTAGAGAAGGAACAGTGGATGTAGCCGTCATACTGTAGGACTCCCTCTCATCATGCATCTACCTGGCATTAGCAGCTCAGGGGAAGAGCTATACTATGACACTTTGATACCGGAGTCTCATGGCGAGCACAGAAAGACTCAGAAGAAGCTTCTATCCCCAGGCCATCAGGCTGCTCAACGAACAATAAACACTATGCAACAACCATCAAATGCACACAGCACACACATCCACACGCACACACTCACTTTAAACAAACAACACACTGCAGCACCCACTCTCCACACTTAGAACACCTAAACACACTTTATATTTATTGGTAAAGGATTTGCACTACAACTCGTACACCTTACTGTAAATTGTACCTAAATTGTACCTCATCCCATTCCTGCTTTGCACTATATAGTATTGTATATTAGTACATTGCATAGTATATTGTATATTGTATGGTAACTCAGTTACTTCTATTCTGCATCGAACATTGTACATATGTCTATACTGAACACTGTGACTTCTATTTTTACTTCTATTTTACATGCTATACTATTTTATTTCATACTTATCTTGTCTAGCACAGTCTCTGGAGCGTAACAGTAAGAAGCATTTTGTATAAAAGTATTCTGTACTTCTGTATGACAACTATTAAAGAAACTTGAACTTGAAACTTGGTACTGAAGACTGAGGGCTGTGTGCCATAGATCAGCACAGCAGTGCCAAAATCGCAGTATACCACGACTTTTGAGTTTATTCTTATATTTTTTATGTCAACACCTTTATTAATAACAAATGCTTATTTCTGGCTGTTTAGCTGGAGGAGGATGGGGGGAAATCTAGCAGTAACAACAGGTGTTGCTAGACCACTACTAACTCTATTAAGTCACTGTCAACAGAATGTAAACAAAACTGAGTGATGGAGGGAACTAGGTGAACAGCACGTTATCACGAGATGTTTTCACTCGTAGGAACGTAGCTCGACCAATCACAGCGGTCGAGGTCTGAATTAGCGGGTGTACATTTCCACGTCTCCTATCATGCAAACAATGAAACTATTCACTGGTCGTTCCACCGCGGCCATTGTAACCTGCGGCACTTCTTGAGAGCTGTGAAGTAGAACACGCTACATCTGTGCCTCCCTCATCCGACCAGTTGCTGGATCGTTTTGAATAACTGAAAAAGACAATCCCCCCTGACAGCAGATGAATGGTGCAACAACATGCAATAAAAAGCTGCGACTGAAGGTCAATAGATTATCAGGTTTTGACAACGACCACAAACCAAGCAGGTCTTCTTAACACTGAGAGCTTGGTCGACCGTTAGCGCCACACATCAGACCCACGAGAGCGGCACTGGGTCCAGCATGTTTACAATGAAGAGCTGATCAGGTGCCCATGAGCGCTTACTTAATACAGACCTTGCTGTACAACGCAGCACTAACAACTGATGCAGAGTATAGATGGTTTTGCTGGAATTGTGTTGCTAGGGAACAGCGTGGAGCCACGTTTATTTCCTGTCAGTCATTCATTTCAGCGAATACTGCAACAGGAAGTAAACGTGGGTCTATTTGTAATGTTTATGTTGTCAAGTCGAAAACCATCTACACCGCCCTCCAAATGTGACTCCGTAAGATGTCATCAGGTGTAAAGTCTGGAGCTGCTCCATAGACAGTGAATGGGCTGCTTTTGTGGACCCAAAGGATGTTTGTTTTAGTTGCTATACCCATATGAGATTTATTCTATACTAGTGTTCTGGTGAAACAGAAAAACTGAACAAGTACCCATATAATCAGAACATTCCCCTGGGTGCTCTCAGTGTCAGAGTTTTAGCACTCTAGTTATTGGATTTGGGAGAGTTAGTTAGTCCATGTTCACTAATATCTTTGTACTGCCATAGACCTACGGATGAACATAGTTCCCATTTCTAAGGGAAACTCATTAGCCAAGACTTCTAATGGTTTAAATATCCCATTGTCACTGTGATATAATGACACTGCCATTACAAAAGGACATATCTAGTTTATAGTATCACTATAGATTTGCAGTAGCTCAAATTAATGCTAGTTAAGAGACAAAAACTACATTGACCTGTGACACAGATTTACTTGTGCTCATTATAACGTATTGTAGTCATTGGCTTATAATAGAAGATGATCATTCATTTGTGCAATTCATAAGTACCATAATCAGTAAATGATATGAGCCTGTCTCCCATTGGTAGCTCACAGACAGATAAAGTCAGTCAGGACCACCGGTTAAAGGGTATTTATAGCATAGATACAGTATCATGACAGGCATTCTGCACAATTTACACACACACACACACACGCACGCACGCACACACACACACACACACACACACACACACACACACACACACACACACACACACACACACACACACACACACACACACACACACACACACACACACACACACACACACACACACACACACACACACACACACACACACACACACACACACACACACACACACACACACACACACACACACACACACACACACACACACACAAAGGCAGAAGTGGATTGGAGATCAGACGGGTCACATTCTACACATACCTTACAGACACACCCAGCTGAGCCACGCCTGGGTCTCAGTCAAACATCATCTTCTATTACAGGCCAATGGATTAAGAAAGGTATTATATTATATTATATAAATATACGCAGATAGACAGATAGATAGATTGACAGATAGACAGACCAGCTACGCAAGCTACAAATCACAGCCAATTCCAGTCAAAACTTCAACAGTCTGCTTTTGATTTGATTTGATTTGAAATCTTTATTTCGAACATGTAAATAAATACAAACAATATAAAATCAAAACAAATCATTGATCTCAAGAAATTTAATTAATTTCTTTTTTTAAATAAACAAAAGCAAAACATAACTCAATTTACATGTTCGAAAAGGAGTAGGAAGAAGTATACACTTGTTTTTAATCCTACCCCTTTTCCACTACTCAAATGTGTACTAATTTAAAACTTTACAAAACAAATATATATATATGCAAAACAAAAAACAAATACTATATATGTAAAACATGAAAGAAATTAAATAAAAATGTAAACACCCGTTTATGTCATGTCAAAATGATGTTCACTGTACCTCGTGAACATCATTTCCTTATACTTCAGTTTGAATTGTCTGATATTTGGACATTGCTTTAACACCACATTCAGACTGTTCCACAGTTTCACTCCACATATTGAAATGCAGTGTCTTCTCATGGTAGTCTCCCCTCAGATTATAACCCCCCTCTCTATCAAAGAACAGTTCTTGAATGTTTCCTGGAAGTACATTACCCTTTGCTTTATACATTAATTTATCATCTTTCTTCTCGTTTGAGCGTTAAATGTTATGAACTCAAAGTTGCATTAAATTCAACGTGTCAGCCTGCAGAAAGCAGACAGATTCTCCATCAACGTTTTTAAACTTCACCATTGCACTATTTCAACAACTCTATTATGTGTTTGAAGAAATAATTGCATGCATTTTATGTTTAGGTCACATAGAAATGCGTCTGAGTAAGTCAAATGAAATGACATAACACACGGCCACCGGATGTTAAATTCAGCTCACTATGCCAGGCTGCGATATGTAGCTAGCATTATATTACAGCTGGGGATAAAGCAAGCCTATATCCAGCCCTGTGTATTTAAAGTATCCTTTACTGACCTCAAAGTGCAATTACTACTGAAATGATTTTAGAGCCTCTCTCAGTCAGACATGAAATAACACCATATAACCATATCTGGGTTCTTCACTGAAAATGGTCTGAATTGAACAATGGGCTTGTCAGCTTTAGTTGTCAGAGCAGAATCTCTCACTTATATGACTCATATGAGTGGTCTCTCAAAGTTCTTGTTCGTTCCTTTTACAGACAAGCAAGCAAACCAGCAAACACGATAATTTGATAGGAATACGCAAGGAAACACATTATATGTGAAATAAACATTCGGAAGATCCATCTTGATATGTTTTGTTTCCTGGAGGCGTATTACAAGCTGAAAGGTATGTGTGAGAGTATTCTAAACATAGACCAAACAGAGCTGTCCATGGTTCTGAAACAACAGCACACTATCTGCTCTCTTCTCCTCCTGTGTCAATATATATATATATATAATCAATATACAGGACAAGGGAAGTGGGATAAACCAATTTAGCTGAATATATGGGATGTCCCGGCTTATACCGAACAATTGGAAACCCTAACAGACTACTACCTACGGAACCACCACTACACTATTGCTGATGTGTCGTTGGTGCTAGCAAGGACAATGCCGGCGTTGCTTCACTCCATTCATCACACAGCAGCCACTGGGCTCAGCATTTGATGTTGGATGGACTACCCCCACTGGCTTCCGCCAACACTGCCCATTTTGTTCATAGGGATGACTGACCAAGCCAGAGGTACCACTGACACAGAGACTTAAACGCCACCTCTATGCTACCCAGACACCCCACTGATTTCTTTTTCAATTATTGGGGTGACTGGGGTTAATGCAGGATGGATGTGTACAGTAGCCTATAGAGTTGACAGCTATTCAGAGAACAGGGTCATACGTCAAAATACACCTGTGTCTAGTAGTGTAAACAAGACATTAATATCAGGCCAAAGACCACATAATCTAACAGCCTGCTTAAAGCAGTTAGCGCCTGTGCTAACACCAGAATGCCTATAAGGGTAATCTCTGTCTATGCATGCTAACCTGTACCTCTAATGCTGGTTAACTCATTTGCTAATGTAATTTTCAATATGAATGATAATCTGTTGGCGCTTTAGCTTATGTTTGCTAACTGGCTATCTCCTTGGGGAATATAGGTGTCTATGAATGCAAACATAGCTTGTCACTGAGATGCTCTGCATACCAGAGTCATGTGATAGCAGCAGGTGGCGGCGATACTCCCATCGCGTCTAAATTCAGGATACCGCCAAGCACCTACTGTATACACTACACACACACACCAATATGTTCTCATCAGAAAAAGTACCATAGGTATGTAATGACTACATCAAATAATGTAAAGGACTAATGAATTTCTGTAGCGATACGTATATATGTGTACATATCAATTGGCCTATTTGTTTTTTTTGCAAATATTAACATTATGGACTAATTAAGGAGACAATGAATGACAACCGTGGTCAAAGAGTTGTGCCAGATTCACGAGATATCATTTTTTCTGAAAACACACATGCACACACACACACACACACACACACACACACACACACACACACACACACACACACACACACACACACACACACACACACACACACACACACACACACACACACACACACACACACACACACACACACACACACACACACACACACACACACACACACACACACACACACACACACACACCACTTGTGCAGCATTCCAACCCCTCCCCCCTCCACCCCTGCTATGCCAGACAGCTAGTAGTGAGGGGACAGCTGCTGCTAATATTAGCTGTGCCGTAAGGACTGGCATGCCTTAACCCCCCCCCCCCCCCCCATCCCCCAAACAACGTCCTACCTCACCCCAAGCTCCAACACCCCATAACCCCATAACCAAGCCCTTCCCATCACAACCCCACCCCTTATAACCAGAGTAACTAGCTATGCCTTGCATGGATCCAGCACCCAATTTCTTCATAGCCACGTCCACTTTGTTTTTCAAATCCCTAGCTGATCAAGAACAGCAAAGGCAACCTTAGCGTCTACATTCATTTTCTTACTTTTAAACACACTCCTACCATTAGGCTAATCGCTGTACCGTACCTCTCATTACCCAGGACCTTCATGACCTCCTATTTATGTATAATTATTCTAGTTAGTGTAACTTCTACACGTTTCCTCCTTGCCCCAACCTGTTCCTAGTAAACCTCTTCCCTGAATGTCAGCCATACGGTAGCCCGGCTGGGGTTGACATTCATTCAACTACTAACCCGGCCCAAGCGGTCTCCACAAGGCCCTCCTATACCATCCTCACTCTTATTACCTCTCGTAACACATACCCCATTCCTCCTGCCCCCCCCTGCTGCATGCCAATGGCCACAAACCTCACTCACTACATGCCACAGTGTCACCGTCTACTCCCCCGGCTTCCAACCGCCTCGTTTCCCCCGGTCACAGACCTTACTTAACTAGATCCAGAGACCTGTTGTGTTCTCAGTGTTCTGGAACCAGCAGAGGGAGGCCAGGGGGTCGCTTGGCTGTTTGTTTCAGCTGGAACTACTGTGTTTCCCCAACATCAGCCAGTCAGATGTTTAGCTGATCTGAGTCTCCTGTCATTCATAGAATTATCATTCTTGAATGTTGTTAAACATGGAAGGGATTTATGTAGTGAAAAACAAAAAGAGCAAAAAACTAAATGTATTAGGCTTTATGTAACAGATTTAATGTAAAATGTTATGTCTCTCACCAGATATTCCGGTATTATACCAGTCATGTTTCCGATACATAGCTGGGTTTACCACCCAGTCTTACTTATGGTTTATTGCACCTCGTTTCCTCTCTCTCTCTCTCCTCTCTCATCTCTCTCTCTCTCTCTCTCTCTCTCTCTCTCTCTCTCTCTCTCTCTCTCTCTCTCTCTCTCTCTCTCTCTCTCTCTCTCTCTCTCTCTCTCTCTCTCTCTCTCTCTCTCTCTCTCTCTCTCTCTCTCTCTCTCTCTCTCTCTCTCTCTCTCTCTCTCTCTCTCTCTCTCTCTCTCACCCCCCACTTCCCATGATCGTCTGAGGCTATGGCTCCAGGGACATTTCCAGACAATCACTGCCTCTGTTGAGTGAGAGTGTGTGTGCATGTGTGTGTGTGTTGTGTGTGTGTGTGTGTGTGTGTGTGTGTGTGTGTGTGTGTGTGTGTGTGTGTGTGTGTGTGTGTGTGTGTGTGTCTGGGGCAGGGGGGGGGGGGTCCAAAGGGCTGAGGTAATCTATGTAAACACGTTGCAGACACTACAGAGAGGCCACCGACCGAACACAACACACACAAACGTGCGTGCATGCCTACATGTGCACACTCAAATGCCATATTTTTCTCCATGCCTCTTGTGGTCAGCAGGCCACTGGGCAACAGACAATTAGGACGATGAAGCATCCATCCACTGCTTGGTGGTAAAATCACTAAGCTTGGCACACACACACACACACACACACACACACACACACACACACACACACACACACACACACACACACACACACACACACACACACACACACACACACACACAACACACACACACCTACACACACACACACACACACACACACACACACACACACACAAACACACACACACACACACACACACACAACACACACACACACACGCCAGAGAAGTCAGACTTCTAAAATTACATGTTAATAACATGCTAATTACAGGTTTAGATTTAACGACAACATGACATCACAACTGTTCACTAATCTGTCCAATTAGTAACCATGGTATCCAACACCACTGGCAGCTGTTATGACACCAGTCTTACTGTTGGGAGGGGGGGGGATCTCCCGACCTGGATGTCCTATTCTCAGCTACAATCTCTGGCACACATTGTAACACTTATAGATGATTCCTATTATACAGTAAACCCCATATGTTCCTATCGTCCAAAATACTTTAATAATTGTGGGGCGTGAAAAAACCTTGTGGAACCCCATGGCTCTCACACATTTTATAAGCAGCCTGAAAGCCACCGGCCAAACAACAATCCTTTTTATTATTATTTTTTTTATCCTCTTTTTCTCCGATCTTCTATGTTTTTCTCCCCATCCCAATTTAGTCGTTATGCCAATTCCCCCCCTCCCCTACCTGGTTGTTGTGCGCATGTTCCCCCTACTGGTTGGTACAAGGGAACCCTGAAGTCCACCACATGCTTCCTCCGACACATGCGGAGACAGCCAGTGGCTCTCTTTTCACCTGGCAGCGAGGACTCTCATTGGTGAAGTGTAACGCGTGGGAGGTCACGCTGCCTTCACCATTTCCTGCCTTTCGCTGAGCAGGTGCCCAGACCGGACCTGCTGTCCACAACGCCAGATTACCACCCACGACTTCCCTCCCGCTAACTCAGCCAAACGAGTTAGTATGACGATCGGCCCAAGCCGCAGGCAATGCTGACTCCGGGAGTCGAGACCGCATCCTCTTGCATTGGTGACGAGCGCAATCTCCGCTATGCCACCCGACCGCCCTAAACAACAATCCTATTGTCCTATTGTTGTATTATTGTAAATTCATAATTTTCCCCAGGGACCCCACTTCTAAATCAGGGAACTCTACTGAGGAGCCTGCCAGAGTTGCGGAAAGCCTGCCTGAACCCAGCCCCAAAGTATTAGCGCCATGAGTTATTCATAAGCTACACGGAATAGAACAGCTGCCATTCAAAGATTTCCTGCCTATTCCTTCAACTCATCACAGCCGATCATTTTTCATGATCAGTGTGTCCCCAAGAACTGAGAATAGATACATGAACGACATAGACAGTCACAACTATTGTGAATTCATGCTTGTTTTCCCAGGGTCTTGAGAGTGCTTTGACTTCATATGATCTGAATCCATAATATGATTTGGGGACCCATTTGAATCTTCCTGGGGCCACATATGGGCCCGACCCACACCTTTAAACCACTGCTCTCTACTGTGGCCACACAGATATCTGGTTAACTATTGATGATAAGAGACCCTGATGGTGTGGTGAATGAAATCACAGAGGCATTCATTATTGATTACATCATTAGCCTGTCAGCTGCAGACCAGGGACACTGTGTGTGTGTGTGTGTGTGTGTGTGTGTGTGTGTGTGTGTGTGTGTGTGTGTGTGTGTGTGTGTGTGTGTGTGTGTGTGTGTGTGTGTGTGTGTGTGTGTGTGTGTGTGTGTGTGTGTGTGTGTGTGTGTGTGTGTGTGTGTGTGTGTGTTAGTGTGGACACCTCCCCATGGCTGGTCAGCAAATGCTTATTCATCTGTGAGTCACTCATCTGCCCAGATAGTCAGAGACGCTGGAAGACAGTAAAGGGACTTACATACATACAGGCAGGCAGGCAGGCATACATTTAAGCATTACATCATGCAACAGAGTGTGTTATATGAATTAGATCACGCCTAGGGGTGGTTGTTAGGCCCGAGGCGCAGCCGAGGCTCCACAACAGTGGGCAGGGGCTGCAGCCAGACATCCAACTACAACTACTAGGAACCTAAAAAGAACAATAATACTACCTTATGCATACTGCACCTTATGTGAATACTGTATATTTCAGTTAGTTAGTTAGTTAATTGTATTGATTTGTTATATTGTTTACACTGCTTGTTTTTACTACCTGTACCTCCCCTCCCCCTCCCTCATGCTGCTATGATGCCTGAATTTCCCCAAGGGGATCAATAAAGGAATATCTTATCTTATCTTATCCTACAAACACACAATTCGCAGTGTTTCGCGAGTGGGGAGCAGGTGAGAGTATGAGAGTCCAGGTCGTTGCAATAGCAACTCCTACTGGTTGGTCGGGAGCCTGTCCAGACCGACAGAGGAGACATGTGGTGGTCTAAACCTTCCCCAGACCGACAGAGGAGACACGTGGTGGTCTAAAGCCTCCCCAGACCGACAGAGGAGACATGTGGTGGTCTAAACCCTCCCCAGACTGCCAGAGGAGACATGTGGTGGTCTAAACCCTCCCCAGACAGACAGAGGAGACATGTGCTGGTCTAAACCCTCCCCAGACAGACAGAGGAGACATGTGGTGGTCTAAACCCTCCCCAGACAGACAGAGGAGACATGTGGTGGTCTAAACCCTCCCCAGACTGACAGAGGAGACATGTGGTGGTCTAAACCCTCCCCAGACCGACAGAGGAGACATGTGGTGGTCTAAACCCTCCCCAGACAGACAGAGGAGACATGTGGTGGTCTAAACCCTCCCCAGACAGACAGAGGAGACATGTGGTGGTCTAAACCCTCCCCAGACAGACAGAGGAGACATGTGGTAGTCTAAAGTTTAAACCCTCCCCAGACCGACAGAGGAGACATGTGGTGGTCTACACCTTCCCCAGACTGAGGATAGCACAGGACCTTCACACACATGGGGAATTGGCCTAAATTGGGGTTAGGGTTAAGTGTGAAACTTGAAACGATAAACATGTCCGACAGTCTGACTCCATATCAACTTTTAAATCCCAACTAAAACCCCATCTGTTCAAACTGGCATATTCACTGTTTTATACTTCCTGTTGTTTGTTTTGTTTTTAACTTTGACCTGTCAAGATCACTATTTTTAACTTTGACTGTCTTGTTTTGTTTTTATGCCCTATAAGGTGACCTTGGGTGTTTTGAAAGGCGCCTCCAAATAAAATGTATTATTATTAGGGGTGTAAAGGTACACGTATCCGTACCGAACCGCTTCAGTGTGTACTGTACCGTACTGAACGGCTGTGTAGTGTACCGAACGAATACAACGGTATGTTAACCACTACGCCTGTTTTTTTCACAATCTAATATAATAATACATTAATAATAATAATTAATATTTTTTTTATTTTTTTACAAGTCGATTATTAATTTCAATATAGAATATTTGTTTGACAGCCCTACAAGTACAATTAGTTACTGCACACTACATAACCCCTGAGTGGAACATGGAAAGCCAAACTTTCCCCCACTGTACCGAAAACCCGTACCGAACCTTGACTTCAAAACCGAGGTACGTACCGTACCGTGGTTTTTGTGTACCGCGTTACACCCCTAATTATTATTATTATTATTATTAGAACC
>NC_140175.1:72049012-72089160 GCF_963971535.1 Notolepis coatsorum
TGTAGTGGTCCAGACAGGAGATCTTCCTCAGCAGTAATCCAACAGAGAGGAGATGAGAAGTAAGAAGTAAAATATCCCTCATTCACTGGCCATGTGCCCCACACAGCCTACTGCTGCTGCTAGCATTCTCTCTATCTCTTTCTTTCTCACTCACTTACACTCTCTCTCTCTCTCTCTCTCCTCCCACTTATCCCCTCCCTCCCTCTCTTTTTTTCGGCACGGGCCATGTATGATCAGGCAGCTGGGAGGAGGAGCAGCTGAGAGTGAGAGAGGGAGGGAGGGAAGGAGAGAGAGAAAGAGAGAAGTGACAGAGTGAAGGAGGGTGAGGAGGGAAGGAGGGAAAGAGGGAGAAAAAGAGGAAGAGCCGGAAAAAGACATAAGAAGGAAAAAGGGAAGCAGGAGAGCAATTTGTCATGGTGTTGAAGGCTGTGGGAGCTGGGTGTAAAATACCAGACTGTTCTCCATACAGGAGTAAAAACAACCGTGCAGCATGATGTCCTGTCTAATGAAGCCTTCCCTCTGCATCCTGAGATGCACTGGACACAAGTGAACTCAATACCGAAGAGAACTGAGCTGAACTGAAATGACTAGTGGTGTAAATATTTGACCCGATTCGATTACGATTCTTCAGGCAACGATTCAATGCATCATGAAATCTCTTCATTTGACCACGATTCGATTCGATCATGATTCGATTCGATTTGACCACGATTCGATTCGATACATTTTCGATCAAATGTGGCTGGAGGAACTGATTCACTCAGCATGAATGGACAATAGGTCAATAATAGGGGTGTAAATATTTGACCCCACAACGATTCGATTCGATTACGATTATTCAGGCAAACGATTCAATATTCATTTGACCACGATTCGATTCGACCTTAGGATCGCTGCATTGCAATGCATCTAAGCACTGTTTCACCCCTAGAAATTACTTCAACTAATGTAGCTAGACTTTACTTTACTGTACCAAACTGTTCCAGGAATGTAAATGCTCTGCGTTTTAACCCATCCAAGTGTTGAGCAGCAGCCACACTCTGGCGCACCCCGCGGGACTAACTCGGGTGGTCAAGGGCAGTGGCAGGAGTGTGTCCCTATAGCATGCATGTCTTTTATGGTGTACAGGAGGAAGCTGAGGTGCCGGGAGGAAGCCCACACGGATACAGGGCGGACGTGCTCACTGCACACAGGAAGGCCCGGCGGGGTTGAACCGGACCTTCTTGCTTCTTGCTACTGTGTCACCGTGCCATGTGATTTACAGCCAGTGTTGGGCAGTAAGTTACTGAGTAACGCATTACTGTAAATGTATTACATTCCCAGTGACAAGTAAAGTAGGGCTTTACAATTTCCAAATATTTAATTATTATTTCAGTTACTAATCCAAGTAACGCCGCATTACTGCATTACATCGTTGCCAGAATGCAATGTGTTGTTTTTTTTGTCTTCCTATAACGTTAGATCACATTTATATTATACGCAGTCCTCGGTAGATGAATGAATGAATGAATGAAAACTTTATTTAACAGATTGCAGAATGGGTACAATACAGTACGGCTCAATACACACAATTGTTAAGGGGATGCAGACCAGAGAAAGACGCAGGGGCGGGGCTAGGGGGTGGCTACTTTTTTTTTTTGACAATTAATCATTGTTACATGAAAATATGTTTGCACCAGATTTAGCAGAAGCTAATTTCCATCTGTAGTCTATCCAGCTGCTAACTGTATTTGAGTGAGTTAAGTCTTGGTGTTATGGTAGACTAAGCTTTAAATCACAATCAACAAGTTGACAAAAACATAATTCTTCCACCTTAGAAACATAGCTAAAGTACGGCCATTTATAAATCAAAAGGACGCTGAAAACCAGATCCATGCCTTTATCTCAAGCCGACTCGACTACTGTAATGCACTCCTTACCGGCCTCCCGAAAAAATACGATGATAACTATTTTATTGCAATGCACTATTGCATTATTTTATTCTATTTTACTAATTCTAATTCTAATACTAATTTACTATTCTATTTTATCGAGTTAACCCTAGATCTTAGATCCTAATATGAAAAACGATGTGATTTAATGTTCTATGTCTTACCTTGACTTTGTCTATTTTACTGCTATCTATTTTATGCTTTATGTCTGCTTTTTATGCATTGCTCTTGATCTGCCAATGTTGTGCTCATTTTATGCCTGTCTTTTTGTACTGCTGTGAAGCACTTTGAGCTGCAATTCTTGTATGAAAGGTGCTATACAAACACAGTGTATTATTATTATTATTATTATTATTATTATTATTATTATTATTATTATTATTATTATTATTATTATTATTATTATTATTATTATTATTATTATTATTATTATTATTATTATTATTATTATTATTATTATTATTATTATTATTATTATTATAAATGATTATAGTTTGCTTCATTAATTAAAGGGTGTGAATTTAAGTGTTCTCTAGTGCCTTTTGTCCGCTTTAAGGTGGTGGTATAAGTTAAAGGTTGTGGTGTCGAAGTAAAAAAAATCTATCTAAAAACCTATCTGGGCTAAGCCCCGGATCTCCTACAATCCTAAATCCGCCCCTGGAAAGATGTTTGTCTTGTTTACATCAGGGTCCCCCATGCGATGCGTCATGTCTGCTACTAGTCAAAAAGCAGCATGGAGTGTGGAGAGGTAACGTAACACGTTCAATAGCTGTACGTTGTAAACTATGAGGGGGGAGAAAAAAGTTTGCAACCACGAAAAATACAACATCTAAATTGATGAAGCATCTGACACGGCAGCACAACAACGTGAATCTTGACGCATACTTGACAGGGAAGCCTCTACCAGTGCCAGTGAAGGATGTAAAGTGAAAGTAATGAGTAACGTAACTAGTAACGTACTCAGTAATAAGTAACTAATTACACATCCTTAGTAACTTGCCCAACACTGTTAACAATATATCCAACTATTCAACCAATGTCTTTTGGCACTACTTCCTCTGCCTTCAGTGCAGACATAAACAGTTTAAACACTGAAAAATACATCTTAGATGACAAAAAAAGGAAGAGAGCAGCGTTTGATTTGACGTTATTAGAAGATGAAGCAAGAGGTGTTGCAGGGCAACTTGCAATACTGCAGTGTTATGCAAGTTTGTCGGACATAGCAATGTCAAGGGAGGCGGGACTTAGGGAGATTGTGCAAAAGGTGAATTGAACCGAGCTAAGCTGAGGTGAACATTCCCATACAGCTCGTCAATGACCTATTCCTGTGGCTCAAAGAGCAGTATGGTACCCATATGACATTCCATTCATGCTAAAGCAAACACGCAAACTGTTGGCTGTCTGTCTGACCCAGATACAGAACAGATACACACTCTCTGACTAATGGGTGAGGTCACCTAGAGAGCACTGATCTGGTGCCAGGTCATGCAAGTACTGTAGCCTGGTAGCTTCCATAAGTAGTAGCTAGACATCATGAACAATGCACATGTTTTCTTTCTTATTCCATGTGAAATTAGTTTTGTACTGTTTTGTGCAACCATATGAATATCTGTCTGTTGTGTCAGCTAGTACAGTAGTCTCTAGTTCCAAATGCATCTTTTAGTGTAGAAATATGAATGATGCTCTTCTTCCTCCGTTTTGGTAATTCTACCACTGGGTGTTGTTTGCACCAACAAGCACCAGTGACTTGCCATTGAAACAGCTGTCCTGTTGTAATTAGCATACGTATAGCTCAGGGGTCAACAACCTTTACTATCAAAAGAGCCACTTTTCCCCCCTCCCACAAAATTAAATGCTCAGGGAGCCGCACAACCTATTTACCCTTAAAATGAAGATAACACAGTGTATAATGTTTTATATATCCCCAAGCATACCCCACATTTAGCATAAAATGCCTGAAAATTGCATACCCAAAGTAATTTGCGATTTATTATACTTTATACTTATAGCACACAGTTTGTTGCATTAATGGAATTATAAAGCAACAAAAAGAAAGATTGAATTTTTATTGCTGTTTTTACCTGTTATAACAAAGGAAAACCTCAAACTCTTATGAAGAGGAGAAAAAATACTGGCTGTGTAGACCTATTTCTAAATAAAACACAGAAGAGGAGACAAAACACTGGTGTCTGTAGACCGACTTTGAAATAAAACCCTGAACTATTCAGGTATATTTGAGTCCTTCCCTTTTTTGTGGAACATTTATCAAATAAAAAGTAGTCCACTTTGAAAAAAGACTACCATGTGTAGACCTACTTTGAAATAAAACACAGAAAAGGAGAAAAAACAATGGCATCTGTAGACCTACTTTGAAATAAAACCCTGAACTATATTATATATAATATTTTTGTTGACTAAATATTTTAGTTGATGAAATATTTTTTCATTTCAGTGTCACAGTATGACATTGGTCTACAAAAAAAAGAAAAAAAGAAGTAAAAAAAAAAAAAAATAAATAAAAGAAAATTGGCCAGGGAGCCGCAGCTGATTGGCAGCTGACAAATAGGGAGTCCACACGTGAAAGCAATTTAACAATATAATTTATTTAAACCTATATAACAAACAATTATTTAAATAAACAAGGAATATATGTATGTATAAGAATCAGTGATGTGGATGAGTGAAAAGTGAAGTGTGGTGCGGTGTGGTGTAACTAAGTAGGAATATTATAGTTCAATGAGTGGTGGATAACCTGTTCTTATTACATGGCGTTTTAACATTAGCAAAAATGCTTGATTGTGATTGGTCAATAGCGCTCCGTTACCCCTAGCAGCGGTCAACTATTTCTCGATAATTGACCGCTGCTATGGGCAACGGCGCAATAATAACCGCTGTTAGGGGCAACAGAGCGCTATTGACCAATCACAATCAAGCATTTTGATCGCAGTCACGAAAGCTATAACCTCGTTCCCAGCTTTATCTCGCACAGCTGCACTACATCAGGTTCAATCAAGTCCACACCTGCCGAGGAGCAACAGAACTGCGTCTGCATTTGATCTCGTCTTGTCGATGGTGTAAAATGAATTAGGTATATTGTTAGTAAGGCCCTGTTTAGACGGAAACGCTAGCAGGTGAATCCGCAAAAATATTTTTTCAGATGTGCCTTTCGTTTATACGGAAACAGCGTTTTTACGGGGTGAAACCGCAAAAAAGTGAGACTACCTTCCAGGGTGGAATTCCTAGAAACGATAAACCTTTGCGCTCTCATCTAAACTGTCAAACCGCATAAAACGATGACGAAAGGGTTGTCAAGGCTCTCGTCGCATGTACTGCTTACATCACAGACATGCGTCAGTAGCCTAGAAGCGTAAACAAAGCATGTCTGATTCTATCCATGGCGATCACCTGAAGGCTACATTGGCAGTACTTTTAAATACACAAGAATCTGTCCCGCGGCGTGACTGGACCCACTGTCTGTGAGTGACTCTGCTTTGGTCCAATCACATTCCCCACCCACAGTCTGCAAATCAGAGGCAGAGTAGGGCGGGTCTTCACAGCACGTCATGTGACACATGCGCCAATCGTGTGACAGCGGGGCTCAGTCTCTCGAGTTGTTACAGCCTCGTCTGCACGGAGAATTCCATCCCAAAACGCGAGTCTAAACGCAAAATTAAAAGTGAGACCGTAAGACGACTTTTGCGTTTTCTGTTCAGACTCTCTCCGTCTAAACGTAGCCTAAGTTAGCCATGTAATAAGCGGGATAATGTATAGCTATACTCGGTCATTGTCGCCGTGTCGATCAATTATTTTGCGACAATGACCTCGTAGCTATACATTATCCCTTACATAGGAGATGGGAGAAGCAGAGGGAGAAGGTTAACGAGGGACACATATATACAGGCAGCTCTCAATGCCCAGGTGAGTCTAATTGGGCTGACGAGCCCCCCACTCTACAGGCAGTAGACTCACCAATAAGCATGCAGACTGGGGGCCGTCACACCCTCCCCCTAAAGAAAGGGGTTCCACCCTATGACCTAAACACAAATCAACTAAATCAATACATTTAACAAAGTAACATAATCTTAGATTCAAATCAAGACGTGTTTGCCAACCCTTCACCTACCCCCTCACCATCCTGCCTCCACACTCAACCTTACTAGGAGTAATTTATTAAGAGAGCAAGAGACTGGGAGTAGAGATTGGGGAAAATAATCAAATCAAATTTATTTGTAAGGCCTGACAACACACGTTAATGTCCCCATGGGCCGGACACGTCTTCTTTAAACAAGTCAAGAAGAAACACCACAATAAATCAAGAACAAAACAAAAACACCATGAAGTCCAAAAAATTTAAAATAAATAAAATAAATGAATGCAACACTCCCAGACATACCCCACGCGAAGGTAAGGAAAAACTCACAGAAGAGACGGGCAAAACAAAGGATGTCAAAGGATGATTTGTATATGAAACCAGGGGAGCCTCAGCCAACCATATAATTTCATTCTACCGTTTAAAATGGTCAACCATACCCAGACCAAATTCATAAGGCGCTGGAAAGTTGCGGGCACGCTTCGAAGACCAAAAGGTTTGGTAATGTTATTAACTTTACAAAAGTCAGTACACAGTCTATACGTTCCGTCGTGTTTACTGACCAAGTTGACGAATACGGTTCGGCAATTTGGTTGTCGAACATATAATGAACCTCATTGTCCAAATGCTTGCGTTTCTCTGGCGAGACGTGATAAAAGCGCTGCTTTATTGGTACTGCCTCGCCCACATCCACATCATGTTCAATCAGAGGTGTGCACAAGGGTACATCTGAAAGTAGAGCAGGATAGTTGTTAATCAGAGCTATCAACTCAACACGCTTTGAGTCATCCAAATCTGCCAAAATCACATCCAATTTTCAGAGTGACATTTTCAACCAACCTTGCAAAACCACATCAGGGTTTACTCCCTCCTTATGGCCGGCTACTGGAGAGGTGGACCGGTCCACTATAGTGGTACAGAGAGAAACATTATCGCACTCCCCATTCTTCCCCCCAACCTTAGATTGGCAAGAGTAGTAGGGTTTTAGGAGGTTCACATGACACTTTATTGGCTTTTCTGCCTTTGGCAATATCATAATTTAGCTCAGTCACCTGCCGCACAACAGTGTAAGGGCCTGTGAACTTTGCCTCAAATGGAGAAGTTACTACAGGCTGAAAAAGCAAAACTTGATCGCCAGCCTTAAAGTACTTAGGCTCAGCACGACGATCATAAAGAGATTTCATCTTTCCCTGAGATATCCCTAACTTCTCCTTCACACACTCAACAGACAAAAATAACCTGCGTCTGAAACCATTAACATAGTCAACCAGCTTTCGGGGGGGGGGGTTCTGTCATGTTCCAGCTGTCTTTCAGAACAGCCATGGGACCACAAACTTTGTGACCAGAAACCAGGTCGTTAGGGCTAAACCCTGTGCTCTCGGACTACCTCTCTGGAGGCTCTGGAGCCATGGCAGTCCCTCCTCCCAGTCACCCTCCAACTCTGTACAATAAGAGCCAGCAATGACTTCAGTGTTTGATGAAAACACTCTAAGGCTCCCTAAGACTGTGCATGATACCCTGAAGCTTTGTTGTGCTTGATGTGAAGTTGCAGGAGAATTTCTGCAAACATATGGGGAGTGAAATTTGAACCTTGATCACTCTGAATGATTTTGGGTATCTCGAACACAGAAATTAACTGCATCAGTGCTTTGACAACGGACTTCGTAGTTATTGATCTAATTGGAAATGCTGCTGGATATCTGGTCACCTGACACATTACAGTAAGCAAATAATCATGTCCCTGTTTGGAATGCAGCAACAGCCCAACACAGTCAATAATCAGATGTTCAAATGGCTGATCAACAGCAGGAATAGGACAGAGCGGGGCCGGTTTGATTTTCACCTGTGCTCAAATTCTACCTTTTGATCCAAGTACTGGGCACTGGGCAGTCACATTTCCAATGTCCAGAACCTCTACAGTAGTTACACATTTTGAAGGACGTGGACGGCTCTCTATCCCGTGCGCCATAATCACTCCTAACGGCATTTCGCTCTGATCCAAACTTCAGGCGAGAAAAACTCTCCCTGCTATGAGTCTTCTCTGTAACTGAACCATTGAAGTTACTTTTGTGAATTAACACATACTCATCAGCAAAGGCTGCTGCCTCACCCGGCATCTCTGCCCTCTGCTGTGTAATGTAAGTGGCAACATTGTTAGGAACAGAGTTTTTAAATGGCTCCAATATCACCAGATCACAGAGCTTCTCAAATGTATCGACCTCAGACGCTACACACCAACGGGTAAACTGGGTAATCAAATCACGAGAAAACTCAAGATGATACTGTTTGTCTCTTTTTTCCCACATTCGGAACCGCTGTCTGTATGCCTCAGGCACAAGCTCATACACTTTAAGCACAGCAGATTTCACTCATGCATAAACCTTACAGTCTGCGGGACTCAAAACGGAGTATGCCTCCTGGGCTCTACCGGTGAGAACACACTGTAACATCAAGGAACGGTCTCCATCACACCAGTTCCTTGAATCTGCCAAACACTCAAATAATGAAAAAAATACATCGGTCCTTCTCATTAAATTTGGGAAGCAAACGCAGATCATGGAAAAGGTCAAACGAGGTGGCCCTCCCCGAGACAGATCAACAACCTCTGAACTGAGCAACTTATCATCCCTGACTAGACCTAGCTTCATATGCTGCAGTTCTAGTCTGGCAAGCTCAGTCTTCTGCTTGAATTCTTCTAAAGCCAACTCCTGTCTCTGCTCCAACAGCATAAGTTCCTTCTGTTGCTCAAAACTGAGAGTTGGTCCTCCAGCTGGCTTGAGAACACCCTTTTGTTTGTGTACCAAAATGGTTCCTAATCACTCATTTCTGAACGAATTTCTATAATATTTGGACATGTACTACATACGACTTCAGGCTATGGACCCATATTGCACTACAGAAAAACGTGAGTAACAAGTTCTTCTACAACTCAAGTTCAGACCTATGTTACTCTATTTAATAGCACTAGAAGTGATATCTCTTTATTGTATCAGAAACCTTAGAATGTTATCTTTCGAAAGAGACCAGGCTTATGCATGTGCTATACGTATAAAGTATAAAGATACGTTTTTCAAGAAAAGTATTCAGTCCTCAAGTTCAAGTTTAAAAATGGCCACTTTTCTGGGTCGCCAGTTAAGTGGTTAGGAGTAAAATGTTTCTCACGTATAAAGAAACATTTTAACATAATGGTATAACGAAAAATTACGAACTTACTGTCTCATAAATAATAGTTACAATGCAGAACCTGGTCAGGGACCACCCTAGAGCCCTATAGATTGAGAATGAGGTACATTTTTGTTTTACTGTCCAGTCTACAAGGACGTAAGGGAAATACTTTTTTGTAAAATGCCCTCCATTTATGTTGATTTTCTTGAGGGGGACGAATATGAAAGACTTGAGTTGTGCTTCAGGAAGGGAACTTTTTTAGCAGATGTTATTTACCAAGCTTGGGGGAGAAGGCGGAATATTTTGTTTAGGACTGAGCTGTAATCTGTATTTATGTAATCTGTATTTATTTAATCTGTATTTATGTAATCTGTATTTCTGTAATCTGTATTCATGTAATGAAATGCAATGTAATTGTGACGGATGCGTCTGTGCGCCGCACCCGCACATGTTAATTGTTGGGACCTAATACCCTATACCAATACTGGAAATCGCGATCAGACCTTTAACCTTTTGGCTAAAATTGGGTGCATTTACATTTGTAAAATGTTTTATTAATGTACACTGTCCCCCTTGAACAAATAAAGTAAACCTAAACCTAGACAATAGATGAGTACATTATGAGTACAGATGAGTACAGATGAGTACAGATGAGTATAGATGAGTACATTATGAGTACAGATGAGTATAGATGAGTACAGCTGAGTACATTATGAGTACAGCTGAGTACAGATGAGTATAGATGAGTACATTATGAGTACAGATGAGTATAGATGAGTACATTATGAGTACAGATGAGTATATATGAGTACAGCTGAGTACATTATGAGTACAGCTGAGTACAGATGAGTATAGATGAGTACATTATGAGTACAGATGAGTACAGATGAGTATAGATGAGTACATTATGAGTACAGATGAGTATATATGAGTCCAGCTGAGTACATTATGAGTACAGCTGAGTACAGATGAGTATAGATGAGTAAATTATGAGTACAGATGAGTATAGATGAGTACATTATGAGTACAGATGAGTATAGATGAGTACATTATGAGTACAGATGAGTATATATGAGTACAGCTGAGTACATTATGGGTACAGCTGAGTACAGATGAGTATAGATGAGTACAGCTGAGTACATTATGAGTACAGCTGAGTACAGCTGAGTACATTATGAGTACAGATGAGTACAGCTGAGTACAGCTGAGTACATTATGAGTACAGATGAGTACAGCTGAGTACATTATGAGTACAGCTGAGTACAGATGAGTACAGCTGAGTATAGATGAGTACATTATGAGTACAGCTGAGTATAGACGAGTACAGATGAGTACAGCTGAGTACAGCTGAGTACAGATGAGTACAGATGAGTATAGCTGAGTATAGATGAGTATAGCTGAGTACAGATGAGTACAGCTGAGTACAGCTAAGTATAGATGAGTACAGCTGAGTACAGACGAGTACAGATGAGTACAGCTGAGTATAGATGAGTACATTATGAGTACAGATGAGTACAGATGAGTACAGATGAGTACAGCTGAGTACAGATGAGTACATTATGAGTATAGATGAGTACAGATGAGTACAGATGAGTACAGATGAGTACATTATGAGTACAGATGAGTACAGATGAGTACAGATGAGTACAGCTGAGTATAGATGAGTATAGATGAGTACATTATGAGTACAGCTGAGTACAGATGAATACAGATGAGTATAGATGAGTACAGCTGAGTACAGATGAGTACAGATGAGTATAGATGAGTACATTATGAGTACAGATGAGTATAGATGAGTACATTATGAGTACAGATGAGTATATATGAGTACAGCTGAGTACATTATGGGTACAGCTGAGTACAGATGAGTATAGATGAGTACATTATGAGTACAGATGAGTACATTATGAGTACATTATGAGTACATTATGAGTACAGATGAGTATAGATGAGTACATTATGAGTACATTATGAGTACAGATGAGTATAGCTGAGTACATTATGAGTACATTATGAGTACAGATGAGTACAGATGAGTATAGATGAGTACATTATGAGTATAGATGAGTACAGCTGAGTACAGCTGAGTACATTATGAGTACAGATGAGTACAGATGAGTATAGATGAGTACATTATGAGTACAGATGAGTGCATTATAAGTACAGATGAGTACACCTGAGTACAGCTGAGTACATTATGAGTACAGCTGAGTACAGCTGAGTACATTATGAGTACAGATGAGTATAGATAAGTTCATTATGAGTACAGATGAGTATAGATGAGTACATTATGAGTACAGATGAGTATAGATAAGTACATTATGAGTACAGATGAGTATAGATGAGTACATTATGAGTACAGATGAGTACAGCTGAATACAAATGAGTACAACTGAGTACAGACGAGTACAACTGAGTACAGATTAGTATAGATGTGTACAGATGAGTACAACTGTAACGTCTTTAACTGAGAACAACCGGCTCATCTAAATCAACAACCCTGCAGTCCAGACCAGACATGATTCACCTTTAAAACACACACACATACAGTAGGCATGCATGTTCACACTCAAACACACACACACACACACACACACACACACACACACACACACACACACACACACACACACACACACACACACACACACACACACACACACACACACACACACACACACACACACACACACACACACACACACACACACACACACACATTTAGAATCTTTATTTATGTCCACATAAAGACAATGTTTAACACATTCAGCGCCAGGGACGAGTTAACTCGTTTTTGGCCGCCATGCGTTGAGCGCCAAGGACGCGTACATTAGTTTTTAGATCCTTTTTTCTTTTATTCGATTTTTTTATTCATTACAGGTTCACGGACCTCTGTGTTACCATAGGAAATCATTCTGAGATTCCGAGAGTGCAATACCGGCCGCATCCTGCTAGGTGGCAGTATCGCCCACCCTTTGAAACCTTATTTCACACCGTGTGTTACATCTAAACTCCTCCAGGCACAGAATTTTGGTCAAGGCAAGCCTAGCGGTTCACCCGATCACATTGGAACGCGTGCCAGATTATGTCGGGACCCGATGGACACCAATACTGGAAATCGCGATCAGACAATTGGAATATTCTTTTTGGGATACCCCCGATCAAAGGTAAGGACTATTTGACGTCAATTCCACCTTGATCCTACAATGATTTCATATCGATCCAGCTGATCAGCGTGTGTGGTGTTCAAAACGAATGCCGTTGATGACGATCAGAGCATCAAAAAACGCCCCCCCCCCCCCCCCCTTTCATGCATTCATGATGAAACATAATACCTATTATATACCTTTGAATTGGAAATAGTAGCGTGTCCAGGCGAGAAATGCCAACGACTTTAGTCAAATTCACATAGCGCCCTATAACTCAGCTTTTCAGGAATTAGCCCAGATCACTCCTAAACTATGCAATATTCACCACGGGATAACACACAAACGTATACATGAAAAAATTCTCTCTTTTTTGCAAGTTGGACGGGAGATAGTTAATGTCAAATGACCATAGTATTGTCTCCATAGCTATAATATAGATATAGCTCTCCAAACATAGTGACGCACAGTGAAAATAGGCTATGGAAAGCTGGCGCTACAGGGATAAGGGTAATGGCTGGCGCTGAAAGTGTTAAAGGACACAAATATTATCAGTGCACTTGTACATTGTGGGTTATTCTGATACATTCGTGCCCAAATTGGCAATGGCAACCAAAGTTACACACACACATGGATGATGAACCTGACAATCAACACACAGCTCATGGGTACAGATAGCAGTGTCTTCTCCAAATTGCGAGGCTGCCAATAATAGCTGACACTGAGCAATATCTTGCTAACTGTTTGGCTCTTCCCTTCGAAAGACCGGCCATCTGAAGGCCTCTAACACCCAACTTATGAACATGACCCACCCAGGCTTGAACATATTGCACATTACTACGTTAACGGCGGCAGTTACGACTTACGATGGGTGTTTGCTCAGATGTTAAGAACGGTGCGCTCCAGCATTCAGCTGCGACCTGCTGTGCGACACACAAACACACACACACACACACACACACACACACACACACACACACACACACACACACACACACACACACACACACACACATAGCCTTGACCCTCCCTACTTCCATCCCTCTCTCCTTTCTTCTCATCTTTCTCATCTCCTTCCCTCTCTGCTCTCCATTCCTCTTTCCCCTCCTCTCCTCTCTCCCTCTTTCCTTGCACCCCCCTCCTCTCCATCACTTTCTCCCTCTTTCAGCCCTATCTCCTCTCATCTCATCTAATCTCCTCTCTCTCTCTCTCTCTCTCTCTCTCTCTCTCTCTCTCTCTCTCTCTCTCTCTCTCGCTCTCTCTCTCTCTCCCTCTCTATCTCTCCCTCTCTTCAGTGGCTGAGTTCCATATAAGGTCAAACAGCAGCAGCAGTCCTGACCACCACTCTGGGGAATATGCAAACACACACACACACACACACACACACACACACACACACACACACACACACACACACACACACACACACACACACACACACACACACACACACACACACACACACACACACACACACACACACACACACACACACACACACACACACACACACACACACACACACACACACACACACACACACAAACAAGATCTCAAGGATCTCACTAGTTGGTTTCTCAGGTTGGAGGGGCGTTTGTAGACTACGGTGGGAGGTTCCTTGAAGACAGATTGGAGTTTGGGATCAGAGTTGATGATGTGCCAGTGTTTATGTAGGATCTTTGTGAATTCAAAACCTACAGGAGAATATGTAGTGCAGCACAGCAGGGACTGGTCCTTAGTGGGTCTAATGCTATAGGTTGCAGGCATTCGTCCTGTGTGGCCACATCAAAGCGGTTAGCAGCTTTGTCTATCCATTCTGTAGGATACCCTCTCTCCTGGAATCTCCTGCTCAGGTCTGTGGACTGTCTCTGATATAAACTCAAGGCTGCAGATTCTCCGAGAAGGAAGAAGAACCTGAGCAGGAGATTCCAGGAGATAGGGTATCCTACAGAATGGATAGACAAAGCTGCTAACCGCTTTGATGTGGCCACACAGGACAAATGCCTGCAACCTACTGTAGCATTAGACCCACTAAGGACCAGTCCCTGCTGTGCTGCACTACATTTTTTTTTGACCAAATCATTTTATTTTCATATTTTCAAACAAGAAACAACACAGCACAATAATGACAATATTACATAACAGACATCCAAGAACACAAACTAACACAACAATGACTAGACAATAAATTAGACCTATTATATATCGGATACACAACGCTGTGCTGCACTACATATTCTCCTGTAGGTTTTGAATTCACAAAGATCCTACATAAACACTGGCACATGATCAACTCTGATCCCAAACTCCAATCTGTCTTCAAGGAACCTCCCACCGTAGTCTACAAACGGCCCTCCAACCTGAGAAACCAACTAGTGAGATCCTACAGCCCACCCACTGTTCACAGACCCACGTTCCTAGATAACACCCCGGATGGGAACTACAAGTGTGGTAACTGTGCACAATGTGGGTATACTATTAAGAGTAAGACCTACACACATCCACTTAATGGTAAAACCCTCAGAGTTTGTGGCTTCATCACCTGTAGCTCCACTCATGTCATCTACCTAATAAAATGTCCATGTGGCCTGAGCTATGTAGGCAAAACCAACCGGCAACTCAAAACACGCATCAGTGAACACTGCAGCAACATCAGATGTGGTGATGAACATAACCCGGTTGCATTACACTTTAGATGTAAATGTAGACAAGCAGGACACAATATCAGCACACTAAGGTACACAGGCATTGAAAAGGTAGAGAGACCAGCCAGAGGAGGAGACCATGGCAAACTACTTTTGCAGAGAGACTTACCATATACACACCCTTCAGACTATGGCCCCTCTTGGACTTAATGAAGAGTTTGAGATTAAACCCTTCCTGTAAATACACACATTCTGTCTGGTTCTCATTATATATTTTTTCTCTATTTTACATGTGAAAGTGTGTTACATCTAACTACTAACTACTACTGTTATTGTAACTATGTACCGTATGTTCTAACACTTAAGCTGTAATATGTGTTGTAAATTTGTAGCCTATAGGCTAATTGATTTAAACCTTGACCTGGTTCATCCCCTAATATGTATATATACCCCACCCCTTTTCACATGTTGGTGACACTTGAAAAAGGCCACAGGCCGAAACGTTGTGTTAAATTATATTAAACTTGGGAACACTGCAGATGGTGTGCTGACTTTTTTTCCACAACTTTGCTTGAGAGGTTATTCACCTGACAAAAAAATGCTTAAAATATTTGCATGAATAGAACAATGGATCATAACAATGGAAGCAATCGGTCGCCTTGCAAAAATCACCCGCCGTGTCGGTGCGGCTGGGTAGCGCAGTGGCGAATGCACTCACCTACCACCGCAGAGACTCTGGGATCGAATCCAGCTGTCAGCGGTACCTCCGGCTTGGTCAGTCGTCCCTACTAACACAATTGGCAGTGTTAGCGGGTGGGAAGCCGGCGGGGTGTGTGTCCTGGTCGTTGTAAACTGTGGTTCCTACTGGTCGGTCGGGGCGCCTGCTCAGCAGGGAGGGGATCGGGGGGAAATAGTGTGAACCTCCGCACGTGTTAGATTCCCCCAGTGAGAGTCCTCGCTGTCAGGTGAAAAGAAGCCGCTGGCTGACTCCACATGTATCGGAGGAGGGATGTGGTAGTTCTACACCCTCCCTAGGCCGACAGTGGGGCAATGCGCGCAACGACCAGGAAGGGAATTGGTATAACGACTAAATTGGGATGGGAGCCAAAATACAGAAAAAGTGAGAACAAAAATAATAATGTTAACAGAATTCGGCTATAGGGCGACAATAATGTGGTCAAGAGGCATGGTTTCTATCTTGAGCCTTAACTGGCGTGGTTTATTATTCACATGGCAGAGCAGTAACACTACAGGTCTTCTCTCACTGAGAGACTGGGGGAAAGAGAAACAAGTGGGAGGAGACACCACTATTTATACTCGCCACCTGGCGGTGTTCCTGAGTGTCTCCGCCTAGACCGCCCTCTAGTGGAAACAGTTATATATGCAG
Source organism: Notolepis coatsorum (assembly GCF_963971535.1). NCBI lineage: Eukaryota > Metazoa > Chordata > Actinopteri > Aulopiformes > Paralepididae > Notolepis > Notolepis coatsorum. The sequence goes on from NC_140175.1 coordinate 72,065,377, forward strand.
TTAGACAGTTACTAGTGTAAACAGTTATATATGCAGTTAGACAGTTACTAACAATCCTACACAGAACCTCTGCCTTCAACAAATAATAATAAAAAATAAAAATCACCCGCCGTGTGCATTGGATTTAAGAGCTTCCCTCTACCTCATTTCGGCCAACTGCGCTGGAGCAAATTGCACACCTATGGGCGTGTTTGCGCTAGTGTATCATCCGCGCAATATCCTTAGTGAATGGCTCACAAAGACGGAGCAGATACCGCACGCTAAACGCGCGCAGTTAAGGGTGCTATTAGCACGCGCAATCCGTTCTTTGTGAATTCGTCCCACAGACTCAGACAATAACCTCTCCTCTCTCTCTCCCCCTCTCTCTCTCTCTCTCTCTCTCTCTCTCTCTCTCTCTCTCTCTCTCTCTCTCTCTCTCTCTCTCTTCAGCATTGTTTGCAGTGCCGACAGAGTGGCCACTGCATCACCCTGGGAAAAGAGACATGTCTGCACTGCAGCTGCAGAGAGTCGGCTCCGTAAAGCAGCGAGACAGCTGCTGCAATGCGTGAATTCATCACAAGAGAGCCGTTTAGCTCTCACACATATATATATATATATAGCTTCCATGACTGCCGGTGGACCTTGGGCTCTGGGCCATCTTTTGACACATTCAGAGGGTTATTTGGAGGGGTGGGGGAATGACAGAAGATGCTGTTAAAGGGGACATATTGTGGGAAATGGGTTTAGCTTAGTCTTGTATGTCAGTCTAAGTTTTTGTATAGAGTTGTCTGTCTGAAATACTTTTTAGGCACTGGGAAAAAAACGACTATCTACTCCTTGCCATTTGACGAGGGTTTGAAGTCTTCAGATTAATCTATTGCCCATGGTGATGTCACAAGGGGGAATCAAGCAATGAATTATGTTTGATGAATCAATTAGCTGTGCTTTTTGGAGCCAGGAACGCTGCCTCATGTATGGCTCGATTTGTAATAATGTGACACGGTGTGTTCAATACAAGGGAATAACAAGGTGGTAAATACATGTCTTGCTTCAGGCTGTGATCACATTGGATACCTTTTTGAAAGTGCCTGCACTTATCGCATTTTTTAAGCAAAAGCTTTTTGTTTCGGGGGGCTCTCTCAGTTGAAAAGGTTTCAACTTTTCCAATCAAATCAACCGAGGGGAGGGATTACAAAATCTGAGGTATCTGAAGAGAAATCGACAGTGAAACAAACCAATTGAAAATGGAGGAGATCATTTTGGCAGTTTCCAACAAACTTTGTTTGTACGACCAGGTCTTACCACGACCGAGATATGAAGGGCTGTGAGTAGTAATGTATGTAACTTATGTAACGTTAGCTGAGGTAGCAATGATAATCAGTGGTATCGCCCCCTGTGCACTTTCAATTCTCTATGTACACCGCTGTACCTCGCGTTTGAGCGCGAGAAAACGGCATAGTGACGCGTGCTCACATATACTGACTGAACTTTCCTAGGACACAGGAAGAACATATGTGAATTCCTAAAATGAGTCTAATTTCCCTTTAGTGTTTTTTTTTTTTAATAAATAAACCATAGGCCTACAGCAGCACATTATTTGCAGCAGAGTATTCTGATACATCTTCAGTCAGGGAGCAAAATAACTGTAGAGAGATGTATTCGCTCACCCGGAAGACCCCGGTCTCATTAAAACATGCTACTCCCGGGACCCATGCGGCAGAGATAGGTTGTGGCCCGCTTTAGGTCCCGATACTTAGTTTTGGAAACCGGGACCTGTTCGGTTATTTAGAGCTGAGGTCAGCGGTCTGGAACATAAGTCTGTTCTGCAAGTGAGACTTTGTTTGACCTGGATCTACACCAGTCACATCATTATTGGCCGGCTTACACTATCATCACAAATCATTCTCTCTCTCTCTCTCTCTCTCTCTCTCTCTCTCTCTCTCTCTCTCTCTCTCTCTCTCTCTCTCTCTCTCTCTGTCTGTCTGTCTGTCTGTATCTCTCTGTCTGTCTTTCATGGTTTGTTATCCCCTCTCTTTCTCTTCCTATGTATTTTGATCTCTCTCTGTCTTTCTCTCTCTCCCTTCGCTGTCCATCCCTCTCTCATTTCTCTTTTCTCCTCACCCCTATTTTCTCTCACTCTCTGTCTTTCTTCCTCTCGTTCTCTATGTCCTTCTTTCTCCCACTCTCTTTCTCCCTCTATCTCTCTATTTTTCACGTACTCCCTCTCCCCCTTCATTCCCCCCTCTCTATCCCTCTCTCTCTCTCTCTTTCTCCGCCATCCCAGCTTTCTCTGGCAACAGTTACATTGCTTGGTCGCCGTTGGAGACAACGGCATCATTGTTCCTCTGCATCGCCACGACGACGCGATGACCTCACCACTCAGTCAGTCAACCCGGCCCCCCCCCCCCCCTCCAAGCCCAGAGGTAATGGCCTCCAGATGTGGAACCAGAAGCAGGAAAACACACACACACACACACACACACACACACACACACACACACACACACACACACACACACACACACACACACACACACACACACACACACACACACACACACACACACACAGAATAAACATGAATGCACAGAGAAATATAACAACACACAAAGAACACACACACACACACACATACACACACACACACACACACACACACACTCTCACACACACATATAGGCTACTCACACATAAACGTGCACACAAAGGAATACAACAACACACTAAAACTAAAAGAAAAATAACAAGCTAATAGGATAACAAGATTAAAGAAAGAAAGAAAGAAAACATTTAAGAAAGAAGAACTGCTTCAGTAAGCGTGTTTCTCTTTCATATCCATCTTTTTCTTTCTGCTCTTTCTTTCTGGAATCCCTGTCACTAATTCCTTCTTACCAATTATGATAAGTCCTTTCTCAGCACAATCCATGCTGTCCTATCATACTGCATACTGTACCTGCAGATCTAGTTAGCCAAAGAACTAATGCAGTCTTAAAAGTCCAGTCTCTACAAGCCCAGAAACAGCGCTGAAACCGACAACCTGCACAACAAGTTGGTTTCAACATTTATTTCATGGCTTGTACATTTCATGGATTGTGCTAAGAAACGTAATGATCGAGCTGATTAAGCTGATCAAATGAGCAACAATGTGTAAATGTGCAGTGTATACAGAACGAACTGAGACCACCGGCACTTCAAGACACCTCTCACATTGGCTGCTATAGCCTCGAATGGCCTTCTCGCGATACCAGACGTATGCCTAGAACGAACGAGACATGATCGTTTCTTCACATACAGAATGCTGGGTATTTTTCTGTAACAATGGTAAACAAATACACAGCCACCTTGACGACCAGGACACCAAGCATCCGCTCTGCATTCTGCAATCTGCATTCAAAAGATTAAAGCACACAGATCTTCTTCTGGCATGTGTCTTTAGACCTGCAGCTCCGTTGAGGCAAGCCAGGCCAACGTTTCATCGTCCAGTTCCATCAGACCACGCCCTTGAGGCCCCACCTCTTCATTGAGGCGCCGTAGCGTCCGACACCAGTCCTTAGGCGGTTGAGGGTTGTCCACTGCTTCCGGGGCAAGTCCTGACCAGGGACGTCCAGAGGGTCATTGATGTAGAGGTGCAGCCTGGATGGTTCTGCTGACCTCCACTGGTTCCTCCATCTCGTCCTGACCCAGGAGGCCTTGGAAGTGTCAGATGGTGTTGTGTGGAGTAGCCTGTAGGCTTGCATGGAAAAGGGGCGCCGTGACTTTAGGCGCACACGTCGTGGTGTCTCTGTGGTGGTATTGTGAAGGAGGTGGGATGCACTGATCTGTGCCTTGCGGGAAAGGGCCAGTGTGGCTGCTTCTCGTCTGATTGTAGCCGGGGGCACTACCAGCGAGTACGGGCAGTTGGTTTACCGGTGTGGCTTGTAGGCAACCAGAGACTGTCCGCAGGACGCTGTTGAGAACAACATCCAGCTTCTTCACGTGGGGAGGAAGTACCGCTCATGGCCAACAGACTTTGTAACTGAGGGGTACAATTCCCTGACTGTATTACTAGATATGATACTTACTACCACTACCTTTGTACTTAATATTCGGCCACCCAGTACACGGCATAAATATATTATGATGAACACTGTCACGTAGATGAAACGGATCCAACACAAATGTACGAATTAGAAATAGGTCTTTATTTCTACACAGCGATGGTGTGTAGAGCAAGCACTTAATCAAATCAATCACATTTATGAATGGAAATTAGTATGCACTTTTATGGCAAGAGTATTCGTCGGTATATCAATAGAGAATGTCCAATCTCTGAAGGCGCAGGTGGTACATATACGACCTGGAATAGTTTAAGGAATAACAGCAATGATACTTTAATGATTATATACTGGACACACTAGGGGGGGGTTAATCCGGTCGCTTGTAAGCCGACAGGAGTAGGAGGGGGGGGGGGGGTAGAATCCGGCTGCCTCATCCGGCCAAGGGTATCCCAGGTGAACCCACTGTAGTGCCGTTCAATGCGCCGGCGATCCTTGGACCACAGATGAAAGCAGGTGGACTCTTTGTGGGCCGGCTCTCTCCGGTCCACGGGGGAGAGACGTGAAGCGACCTCGTCTTGCAGAGCGTCTCCTCACCTTGCGTCCTCTCCAGGGGGGGGGGTTCCAACACACGGTAGTGTCGGGGGTCTTTATCCATGGAATAATCAAAGTATACAAAGCATAATCCGTGCCTGGGAAGGCGGGCTGTCGTCGGTAGAATAATCCGGTATACAGGTCCACTCGCTCGTCGGCTCTGGGGCTCCTCGGGTGCAGCTTCACGTGGGGTCAACCACCCTGGATAAGCAGCCAGTTCTCTGCCCGAAACGATGGGGTGCTGACTACGGTAGTATTCTCACCGTACAAAGCACTATATATTAACAGACTATTATTAGCTTAATAGACTACGTCCAACTCGACGATATAGTGCCAAATATGACTATTCAAATATTAATATACACGATGTCTCAATACCGATGGTAGGCGAACTTGGCCTTACTCCCACACGTGGCGTCGCGGGGAGGCTTTACGTCTGTGACTCTATTGGAGGGTAAGAAACTGGACTGAAAAAGGAAGTCCTACTTTAGTAGCGCAGTATATATACGCACTATGAACAAATAGTCCCATTAGTGGTGCGGTAGCCAGATTCCTACGCGGAACTAGGACTTGTTCGTACATGTGGAGCGGTACGTTTGAACTGGGTCTGAGGGGTATGGCAGCCTGGCACCAAGGTCTCGACCAATAGTAGAATGGAGACTATTATGGGATGTTCAGTAGGCTAGAAGGGATATTCAATGCATATTGTACAAGGAATATACAAGGGATATCAGGGAATATTAGAGAATATACAAATACAATTAAATATATATATATAAATAAATATATATATTCGGTTTAATCTGGCCCTTCACAACAGCCACCCCCTGATTGGTCCTAGACCTAATCAGTTAAACAGAGACAGATTAATCGCGTTGTCTATTTACACATAAGGGTTTGCTGTAGGGGTCAGTCAACTTCACAAAGTCATAGGGTTATAGGGTCATGGTCATCATCGATTGTGTCTGGGAGTCGGGGCAGTTCTATGAGCCTCGCCACGGGACGGGTGTAAGTGCGACCCTGGACGAGCACTTCAGCTGCTCGGACCTTGCCGTCGGCACCGGTGATCACTTTGCTTACGCGGCCGGCCGGCCACATAGCTCTGGGCAGTGATTGATCAATAATCATGACGACTGTTCCTTCTGTCAAATTGTCTCTCTGGGCTCGCTGCAGTAGAAGCAATTCTGCTTCCTCGTAGTTAGCTGCTGACATATCAGCGGGGGACTTGCACTCCGGGTGGTACCGCAGGAATGTTCTTTGTTGTGCACTCTCTATGGACGTGCAATCGTCTATGTTAGGGTCGGTGGAGGCTACGGTGCTCAATCCACAGAACACAGACTTCTTATTTTCCACCTCCTCTGGACTTGCTTCCCTCGGGATAGGCATGGGCCACTGTCCTTCCGGGAGTCTTAGGAATGCGGGGCCGTCACTGTAGACATTGCGACGGGTGAGGTCATCCAGGGGCATCCCCCGGGTGATGACGTCAGCTGGGTTCTGTTTTGTATCAACGTAGCGCCACTCTGTTTCTCCGGTTAACTCTTCGGTTATGTCTTGAATCTCGGTGACTCTGACTCCCACGAAGACTTTGTACTTGCATGAGTCCGATTTGATCCAGGCGAGTACCGTCGTGGAATCTGACCACAGGATTGTTCTAGACACCGGTATGGTGAGCTCACGTTGGATGAGCGTGGCTAGGTGCGCTCCGGCTAGGGCTGCGCAGAGCTCTAGACGTGGGATAGATTGTTGCTTGCGTGGGGCTATTCTCGAGCGGGCGAGGACAAATGCTGTGTAGATCTCTCCCCCCTTCTCTTGGGCCCGCAAGTAGGCTACTGATCCGTATGCGACCTCTGAGGCGTCACTGAAGACGTGTAAGTCCATTTTACATGTCTCTGGCCTCACCGTGGGTGGGAAGTAGCTTCGGCGCATATTAACGCCTGGGAGTGAGTGGAGCTCCATCTCCCACTCTCTCCAGGTGGATGCAAGGTGTGCGGGAATGGGGTCGTCCCAGCCCTGGTCCTTGTCCCACAATGCTCGTACAATCATTTTTGCCCTGGTGGTGTACGGTAGAATACATCCTAGCGGGTCATATTGTCGGGCGAGTGTTGTGTACACACTCCGTCTGGTGGTCGGCGCCGCCGCCGGCCTTCCCTGCTCCGTAGTCAGGGGCTTGTGTCTGTAGTGAAGCGAATCTGTTTTGAATCGCCACACCAATCCCAGGGTCATCTCCTGGGCTTCTCCCGGGATTGTAGCCATCCAGGTCTCGCTGCTGGCTGCCTTGTCCTCGGAGGAGAGGCTGCGCAGTACTTGCGGATCGCTGCTGGCCCACTGCCTGAGATCAAAGCCGCCTTTGATCAATGAGGCGCGGAGTTTAATCAGGAGAGCCTCGGCTTCTTCCTGGGTTGAAAGGCTTTGTAGACAGTTGTCTACGTAGAAGCTGTTCTTTACGCTGTGTCGGACCTCTTCGTCCGCTGCTGGGTCCTCTGCTACATGTTTCTGTAGTGCAAATGTAGCACAGCAGGGGCTGCACGTCGTTCCGAAGGGGAGGACTTCCCATTGGTAGATGGCTGGGTGCTCATCTCCTGGCTTCTCTCTCCATAGGAACCGTAACAGGGGCTTGTCCGCCTCTACTAATCTCACCTGCAGGAACATTCCTTTAATGTCCCCGCTGATGGCCACCTTTTCCTGGCGGAAGCGGAGTAGAACGCCGAGTAGGGAGGGGCCGAGTGTGGGACCGGGCAGTAACTCTTTATTCAGATTTTGGGATCCGATCTGGTAGCTGCAGTTAAATACTATGCGGTCTTTACCGTTGTGATGGACCTTGTGGTGAGGCACGTACCACGATTCAGTGGTCTGGTCAGCCTCTTTAATGTCCATCTTTGTGACGTGTCCCGCTGTGATGAGCTTCTCAATCTCAGCGCGGTATACACTCTCTTGGGCGGGGTTCTTGGCTAAGCGCCGCTCCGTGTTCAGCAGGTACCGTTCTGTGGCGTCTGTCTTGGCGTGGAAAGTAGGCATTCCTTCTCGCCGCAGGAGTGGCGTGGCGTATCTCAACACGCCGTTGACCGGGACTCTCTTGGTCCCTGTCTCGAGGAGGTGAATGGCGTAAATGTCATCTTTAGAGCGAATGTCTTTCTTTCCGTTCTTAAAGGGCATTTGTTCCAAGGTCCATAGCCGCTCTACGTGTTGCAGGAGTGCGGTTTCTCCCTCTGTGACTCGGGAGTGGAGACATCTAGTGGCTGTACTTCGGTTGAGAGATTTGGCGAGCGGGCCTTGGAGAGTCCATCCCAAACGGGTCTCGACTGCTGCAGGACAGCCTCGGGGTCCGGTATGAACCCGGTCTATCGGGACAATGAGGTCTGCATGGTCGGAACCTATCAACAGGGTCGGCATAGCATTGTCTATGAGCGGGATCGGTAACTTGCGCAGATGTGCATATTTCTCCATCAGCTTGGCGACGGGGTATGTGTACCGCGACAGTCCTATTTCTTGGCTGGTGAAAGCGTCTGTAATCTGGTACCGTCGCTCAGGCTGGCCGCTTGCTGCGATAGAGAATGAGACATTCTCGCCCTTTATCGTCTTCAAATCTCGTCTTATTGTCCGAATTGTCATTTGGGTTTCGCTTCCCCGCAGCCCTAGCTGGGCCGCAGCGGAGGCGAGCAGAAGGGTCTTCTCTGACCCGTCATCGAGGACGGCGTAAGTGTCCAGGACTTTATTCTGGTAGCTTAGTGTCACACGCACTACTTTTAGGAGTACTCGGGCTCCACTGCTGCTGGCGGGATCGATGTACATGACGCTCGCTTTGCTGCTGGATGGTGCGGGTGAAGGGCGCCGTCTGTTACTGTCGTGAAGTATGTCCAGATGGGCTCCATCGCACTTGGTGCACCTTTTCTTTAAGCGGCATTCGGCTGCCATGTGTGAGCGCGCACAGCGAAAACAGCGCTTGTTGGACTTTATCCATTGACTTGCTTCCTCCGCGTTCAGCTTGGGGAAGGAGTCACATTGCGCTAGCCAGTGTTCTTTCTCACAGTAGGGGCACACCATCTTCCACTTCTCCGTTCTGGAGGGGGTACTGTGGCTCCTGCTGCTCGGTACTGACTCCGATTGGTGCATCACAGTCACCGATCTTCTTCCATCATTTAGTCGTCTGGTTCCTTCTCTGGAGCCAGGGGTGCTCCGTCCGAATGTATCTAGCCGTAGGCTGCTGACTTCTCTCGCCAGGAAGTCTGCTAGATCGAGGAGGTTCGGTTCGGGGCCATTCGGGTCTCGGTGGTCCCTCTGTCGCCTAAAACGCTCCTGTCGAGCGGGCGGCAGCTTCTCCAAGATCCTTTCCACATTTGAGTTGGCGTAAAGTTCATGCCTCCCCTTCTCTCTCTGCGCTCCCAACATCCCTACCAGGGACTGCACTCTGATGGACAGGTCGTCCAGTGCTCGATTGTCTATTGCTGGGGGTAAGCGGTCGATGTGTCGGATCTCCTGGATCACGTAATCCCATATGCGCCCATACCTCTGGTCCAATGCTACCAGCGCTGCTGTGTATGGGGTGGTGGAAGTCGCGTAGGCGAGCGCTATATTATGTGCGCGGGGCACCTTTAAGTGCTTCAGTAGGATGGCGTATTTATGGCGTTCATCCAATACATCCACCAACATGGTCTCCAGACACATGCGGAGTTCCGTATACTGGGCCCGGTTCTCTTGGGTGAAGTCGGGTACCATAGGCGTGCCAATGTATGACGCTGACTGTGGATACATCGGCGAGCGTTGGGGGAGAGGCCTCCTAGGCGAGTCTCCTCCCGCTCCTTGGTATGGGCTGGTACCGGCAGTGTACCATGGCCCGCTTGTCCAGGTGCTGTTCCTCGGTGCGGGTCGTGCGTCGTGCTCACCCGTGTATAGAGTCGGGGGTCTGTAGCGCAGCTCCGCGGGAGTATAGCCTGGGCTGTACCGGACCTCCTGGTCCGGTAGAGTACTGTGCTGTCGTCGGGCGTGGTTCTCCTCCTCTTCCTCTTCGTCTTCAGTTAGGTCATCCAGTGCTTGTAGTCTCTGGTTTAGCCTCTCCACAGGATATGCTGCTCCTTCCCGGTTGCTAGGTCTCGCTTGGACCGGTGGGGGGAGGTAGTCTGTGGGGGGTATAGACCTCGTCTGTTGGTCAAGTTCAGGGTTGTTTACTCGGCTAGGGGATGCCGCCCTGGAGGTGTGTCTAGACGAGTTCCTGGAGCCTCTGGCGGAGGGAGAGGGTGTTGTCCGTCTGATCAGCTGTTCTATTAGTTGCGCTTGCTGTCTGTCGCGCTCTGCGTCCCGTAGAGCACCAGCAGCTGCTCGCTGGCTGTCTGCTCGGTCTCGGGCCACATTCTCTTCTCTCTGAATGCGTCTTAGTTCTAGACGTATATGCTCTTCTTCGCTCCGCTGCTGGATCTGCAGTCGGTCGCGTTCAGCAGCGGCGTTCAGGCTGATGAGGAAGGCCTGCTGTAGGGTCCTCTCTGCCTCGCTGGGAGAAGGCGGTTGTATAGGGGAGCCTTCCCTCGGGGTACTCCTTGCGGAGCCTTGGAGCTCTATCTCCACGGTGCTCTCCCCGTCTTCTTCCGTGCCGAGTTCTCTCTCGGTAGCGTTGTATTCCTCCCGGGACTCATCGGGGACTACTTCTTCAGTACTGGCGGGGTGTGAAGTCATGTCTGGTTCCCACTGGTCCCCACCGTGAACTTGGTCAGTTACATTAGAACCTGTAGGGGCCTCTATGGTCGGGGTAGTCTGGGCGTTGGGGTTAGACATACTTTTACTTTCTAGTTTTACCGCGTTTACTGTTAGTAGAAGACTAGGTTGTTGACTGACAGCGTAGGCCTCTAAGTACTGAGGGAGCCGTCGTTCGCGCTGCGGGCGTTGGTTAGGAGGATCGTTTCGTGGAGTGTTCATCATAGGCCATTTCAATATTAATAACACTATATTAATATTACACTGATTACCATCCGGCTCGAAGGACCAATTGTAACTGAGGGGTACAATTCCCTGACTGTATTACTAGATATGATACTTACTACCACTACCTTTGTACTTAATATTCGGCCACCCAGTACACGGCATAAATATATTATGATGAACACTGTCACGTAGATGAAACGGATCCAACACAAATGTACGAATTAGAAATAGGTCTTTATTTCTACACAGCGATGGTGTGTAGAGCAAGCACTTAATCAAATCAATCACATTTATGAATGGAAATTAGTATGCACTTTTATGGCAAGAGTATTCGTCGGTATATCAATAGAGAATGTCCAATCTCTGAAGGCGCAGGTGGTACATATACGACCTGGAATAGTTTAAGGAATAACAGCAATGATACTTTAATGATTATATACTGGACACACTAGGGGGGGGTTAATCCGGTCGCTTGTAAGCCGACAGGAGTAGGAGGGGGGGGGGGGTAGAATCCGGCTGCCTCATCCGGCCAAGGGTATCCCAGGTGAACCCACTGTAGTGCCGTTCAATGCGCCGGCGATCCTTGGACCACAGATGAAAGCAGGTGGACTCTTTGTGGGCCGGCTCTCTCCGGTCCACGGGGGAGAGACGTGAAGCGACCTCGTCTTGCAGAGCGTCTCCTCACCTTGCGTCCTCTCCAGGGGGGGGGGTTCCAACACACGGTAGTGTCGGGGGTCTTTATCCATGGAATAATCAAAGTATACAAAGCATAATCCGTGCCTGGGAAGGCGGGCTGTCGTCGGTAGAATAATCCGGTATACAGGTCCACTCGCTCGTCGGCTCTGGGGCTCCTCGGGTGCAGCTTCACGTGGGGTCAACCACCCTGGATAAGCAGCCAGTTCTCTGCCCGAAACGATGGGGTGCTGACTACGGTAGTATTCTCACCGTACGAAGCACTATATATTAACAGACTATTATTAGCTTAATAGACTACGTCCAACTCGACGATATAGTGCCAAATATGACTATTCAAATATTAATATACACGATGTCTCAATACCGATGGTAGGCGAACTTGGCCTTACTCCCACACGTGGCGTCGCGGGGAGGCTTTACGTCTGTGACTCTATTGGAGGGTAAGAAACTGGACTGAAAAAGGAAGTCCTACTTTAGTAGCGCAGTATATATACGCACTATGAACAAATAGTCCCATTAGTGGTGCGGTAGCCAGATTCCTACGCGGAACTAGGACTTGTTCGTACATGTGGAGCGGTACGTTTGAACTGGGTCTGAGGGGTATGGCAGCCTGGCACCAAGGTCTCGACCAATAGTAGAATGGAGACTATTATGGGATGTTCAGTAGGCTAGAAGGGATATTCAATGCATATTGTACAAGGAATATACAAGGGATATCAGGGAATATTAGAGAATATACAAATACAATTAAATATATATATATAAATAAATATATATATTCGGTTTAATCTGGCCCTTCACAACAGACTTGCTGCTCTGTTCTGTTCTGCACCAGTTGTAGATTATCACACACTGGGAGCCGGTATGACGAGAATCCAACTAGTTCAGCTAGCAAGCCAGTGCACACTGTAGTGGAGAATCCAACTAGTTCAGCTAAGCCAGTGCACACTGCAGTGCCAATGTGGAACTTTGTTTTCTCAGCAAAATAGTCTTTTTGTTCTTACAAACATGCCGAAGATTTGTTTCTGTTGTCAGTATACTGTCGCCTTTAGTCTGTTTGTGTGTTTGCGTATTTGTGTGTGTGTGTGCGTGTGTGTGTGTGTGTGTGTGTGTGTGTGTGTGTGTGTGTGTGTGTGTGTGTGTGTGTGTGTGCGTGCGTGCGTGCGTGTGTGTGTGAGAGCACATTGTCTTAGTGTATGTGTGTGAGCACATGTCAGTTGTGGAAAGTAACTCTTTCAGTATTGTATTGTACTTAAATACAGTTGGAGGTATACGTTACGTATTTTCATTTTAGGGAACTTTGTGCATTTACTCCCCTACATTTCAAAGGAAATATTGTATTTTTTACTCCATTACATTTATCTGAACTCATCAGTCAATAGTTACTACTGTACTTGTGTATTTGGTGGACTTGCCAGTAGACACACACACACACACACACACACACACACACACACACACACACACACACACACACACACACACACACACACACACACACACACACACACACACACACACACACACACACACACACACACACACACACACACACACACACACACACACACACACACACACACACACACCAGTTGTAAAATTATGTAAATGCTTGTAAACAATATTCTTTAGCTGGCAGATATGTTTATTTATTTTTATTACTGAAATTAATATATTTTTTACATCTATATTTTTACAGGCTAAAAAGGGAAACTTGACACTCTGCATACTGGAATTGTGCTCACAATGTTTGTTTATCTCAGGATCAACATTACAGTATGTCACTGGTCATATTCTCTTTATCGCTCAGAATATTGTCCAACAGGGCAGAAATACAAGCAACTAATGTTAAATGAGATAGATAGAGGGAACAGACTAGACTGGAAGGCTTGCAGACAGTATAGCAAGTAGCTAGCGGCTAAACGGCTGACATGATTTGTTTGTACTGTAGCTTGGCAGCAATATTGGAGGGTCATGGTCTGTATGATATGAGTGGAGGCAGCTAGTGAGGCTAGCAGCAGTTCACTGACAAGACCCACACCACACACCACTATGGTTCAGGACAAGGAGCAGACTTCCACATCATATGTAGCTCCCAGCTGTTGTGTCTGTAACACAGGAAGTCATAAATCACCCATCAGCACTTGGGAGAACCTTGAAATCCTGTTCTGTCGTGAGAGTTGCCAGGGGCGCTCTGGATTAGATTTTCATCTTTAGTTGAGGCTGTGGTGAGGCGTGAGGTCGCCAGTTCTTGATTGATTGATTGAAACCTTTATTTATTCTCGAAATAAACCATAATTTGCAATGTCGTTTTGCGATTACAAGTTCAAACATTTGAAGTACATATAAAAGGAAAAAAACATTTGCATAAATAGGACAAAACACAGGTGAAAAGAGAAAAAAAACGAATTAAATTAAAACAGTTACTTCAAAACAGTTACATACTGAGGTAGGGTTTGTAATCATGTTTTTAAATTATCCATAGGATAATCAAAACAAAATGCAGGCTTACCAAGTTCAGACTGAGTGTGTAAGCCAATCATTTGAGTGGGTCAGATAAGATCCATAATTCCAATCTAGCATCATTGTAATATATGGTGGCAATTTTCCATCAATGGCCTTAAAGATTAACAGAAACAAATGTCTATTTTGTCTTTCTGATAGAGAAGACAAAACCACCTTTTTTGATCCTCCAATCAGAACGATGGTTATCCTATAACCCTAGTTATATGAATATGGCGAGCGCTCTGCTCTATTGGAATTGTCCCTTTAATCATATGCTATCATGAAAACTTTCAACCACATGCACTCACCTACACCTGCCTGACCACGCCCACATCCGCTCACATATAAGCGGCCATACTACCAGCTCCTTCCCCAGTCTTTCACTGCCGAAACGGAAGACACATGGGGTCCTCAGTGAGTCAGAGCAGAGCGCTCTCCATATTCATATAACTAGGGTTATAGGATAACCTTCGTTATATTTCATATGGCTTTACGCTCTGCTCTATTGGAACACAAGAGCGGAGCAGAGCGGAGCAACCATCAGAATACCGGGGAGGATCCGGGCCCCCCTGCCCCCCCTAGTGAGGGACGGGAGGGAGACTGGACCCTGACTGTGCGAAGAGGGAACAGTACCTCAACGCACAGGGTGAGCAGACCGCGGGACTCACCTTTGTTTAGAAGGGCCCGCGACTACTCGGTCGCGCATCCCGCACGCCACCAGGGAACGGACGTGAAGCAAAAAACCCACGTCACAACCCCCAACATCGCAGGGTCGGAGTAAAAAAAACCCGACCCGTGGCAAGGCCGTAGCAGCGGGGCGCTAAGGAGGCCCCAGCCCCAGGCCACATCCCGGGGGCCAGGACCCCCCGAAAAGGGGCCTGGCGAGGTCAACGAGGCCGCGGCATCGAGACCCCACCAGACAGTCACTGGTGACACCACCCCCCACAGCGCCAGCGTATCGGACAGGGCCTACAATAGGTGAAGGCCCTTCTCCACTTGGCACGCCATTCCGAAGCGCTCCAAGGAGGCTTCCCCCCCACAATGTCATGGGGCCAGCTGGCGCACAGGGGAGACAACCCTCCAAGGAGGTTGATCCCTCAATCCAGGCCGACAGGTCTTAACAAGAGCAGAACTCGACCTGCGCCCGGAGCACTGCGGACTAGACAGGTGCCTAAGGGGCTAAGTGTAAGAACAGTATCCCGGCGGAAAGGGTGTTCGGTATGCCGTGCATCATGTCACAATCTCATGGGGTCACGAACCTCACGGAGTTGGAGTTAGCCAACTCCGCCAGGGAACAGATTCCACCACAAACCCTGACCCTGCCAATTTATTAATCCTGTGGGGTCGAGGTTCAGAGAAAGAGTATGACACAATTGGCAGACGTCATGAAACATGCAGGGGCATACTCTCGGGCAGCCGGGGTCAGACCCGGGCTCAACCGGAGATTCGACTCTGCTACCAACACACCAGGGAGACAACCACCCCCCTATGTTTATTAACAGAAAATGGTTGCTCCCTTAACCCATTAAGAAACGCCGGAAACATAACTGCGCGTATACACAGGCTATACAATGAAGTTCAAGGTGTTTCAGGTTTAAAAAGGGTTAACCCAGGCCAACAGGTCAACGAGGGCAAGGTCCGACCTGGGCCTGGAGGACTGGGACCTACACAGGGATGCATAGTGGAGTTGACAGAAGCAGCCTCCCCGACAGCCCCCTCCCATCCCCGGTTTAGCAGGGAGGGAGGGGTTAAACGAATGGAGAAGGACCAACCCACCTAACATTGTGCAAAAAGGTACAACATAGTATGGACCAATGCACACCACTGTTAAGGGCAACTCGTAGTCGCATCTATATGACACACACATTCATGACATCAACCCCTGTGACGTCCGGCCTGCCCTGGCATTTTCCCCCCGGAAAAGCTCAGGGTCCTTCGGGGTACCAGAACTTGTCTGCGCCCTGGCGGACAACTGGTTAAACTGATCCGGTCCGGCGTGACCAGGACAAGTCCCGTGCCCTTGTCACGCCGCCGCCCCCAGTCGTAAGAGGGGGGTAGGTACGCGTGTCGATCCAAAACATC
This sequence comes from Notolepis coatsorum, assembly GCF_963971535.1. NCBI lineage: Eukaryota > Metazoa > Chordata > Actinopteri > Aulopiformes > Paralepididae > Notolepis > Notolepis coatsorum. Next base: position 72,081,177 of record NC_140175.1, read on the forward strand.
ACAGGGGGCGCCACCAAGACGGTCAGTACGCGAATGCACCGCTCCCGGTGGCCCACCTAACGGGCGTGAAACCCCCCTGCCAATGTTTGATCTACTCCGTCATCTCCCCCCGGAGATGTACTCGAGTCTAACCTAGTGCACTGCCGCTCGGTAGAGATAAAAAAAAAAAAAAAAAAGTCCCAGCCGACCGCATAAAAAAACGCTGTTTTTATGATGTTGGGCAACCAAGGCACGCCGGTCCCAAAAAGCGGATTCAATCATTGAAAAACACCCTGGGCCAGCGCTGATCGGTCTCGTAAGACCAAACGCTGATTTCTTTTATGAAACAGCGTTTATGCTCATAAAGAACCCGAGAACAGTGACGGCGAATTTCTAACAAGAAAGAGCCGCACAATGTTTTCCCTCGCTGTCTGGGACGAGCAGCAGGAAGCCGGTACTAGAGACACAGACACTGGCTCTTATACGACGAGCCTGGGAATAAAAACCCGTCAATTCTGCTCTTTATGTAAGAGGGGAAGACAGCGGTTTTCCCAGAGAGACCTCAACGTGAGTGAAACAATTGAAAAAGGTTCATGTAACACATTGGACTAAGTAGACAAAATGGTCCAATATACACTACTGTTAGAGAGCAGAGCAGAATGATTGATTGATTGATTGATTGATTGATTGATTGATTGAAAACTGTATTAACAGATTGCAGAATGGGTACAATACAGTACAGCTCAATACACACAATTGTTAAGGGGATGCAGACCAGAGAAAGACTTTCGTCTTGTTTACATCAGGGTCCCCCATTTTCAATTCATCAGGACATATATGACATACATGACATACAGATACAGTACTGCTACATCTATACATTTATGACATACCAGATTTGAAAATACAGTACTGTTTGTGATACAAAAAGAGTCCAGAAAAGGGAGTATATACATTTGACATAAAAAATGTACATTGGAGGAAGTTGGGTGGGGTTGGGGGGGGAAACACTGTACAACTGTGAAAGCAAGACTGTACATTGGAATATTGACAACCATACTAGGTAATTTACTGTACATTGGAGGGGGTTGGGGGGGGGAAACACTGTACAAACAAGCAAAACTGTACATTGGAATATTGACAAAACCATATTAGGTAAATTACTGTACATTGGAGGGGGTTGGGTTAGGACATTTACAGGGGCCAGTTTCGAATTGCAGTCTCCCGTAGGTGTTCTTTGAGAGTGGTTTTGAAAGTGGGTAGTGATTCACATTCCTTTACAGCTTTAGGTAGGGCTTTCCACATTGATGTGGCATAATTGCTAAACGTGTTTAGTCCCTTGTTTGAGCCGAATCTGGGTTTAACATGATTTGTGGAGCTCCCTCTGGTGTTGTGATCGTGGTATTCACTGACATTTGGGAAGTATTTTGACATGTACATGGGTACCTTGGTCGTGTAGTGTATCTTGTAGACCAGGCCCATTGCAAGTTGCTGTACTCTGTCGTCTACTCTAAGCCATCCTAGGTTGTCAAAGTGGGCAGGGGTGAGGTGGGTTCTAGGAGTAAGGTCAAGCAGTAGTCTGACCAGTTTGTTTTGAGATGTTTGTTTGTAATTTAGTTTTTAGCGCCTTTGAGGTGCTTTGGTACCATGAGGTGCAAGCATAGTCGTAGCTTGAATGAGTGCTCCTGCCAGAGTCTTCAGGGTATTCTTGTTTACCAGAGAGGAGATCCGGTACAAGAATCGAGTTTGTTGGTTGACTTTTTTTATTACATTGGATGCCATTTTGTCACAGGAGAGATTAGCCTCTAGGATGGAACCCAGGTAGGTAATTTCATCTTTCCTTGTGACAATATTGTCACCCACTGTAACTGAGAAGCCGTCGGTCTTGCTGAGTTTGTTATTTGAGCCGAAGAGAATGGACTTGTGACTGCAACTTGTTCCTGTTTGCGGACGACTCAGCCCTGCTGGTCTCTGACAAGAACAAGTTACAGGTTGAAAAAGCCCTCAGCTCGGAACTAGGCAAAATCTGCATATGGCTCGCCGACAACAAACTATCATTACACATGGGCAAAACAGAGTCCATACTCTTCGGTTCAAATAACAAACTCAGCAAGACCGACGGCTTCTCGGTTACAGTGGGTGACAATATTGTCACAAGGAAAGATGAAATTACCTACCTAGGTTCCATCCTAGAGGCTAATCTTTCCTGTGACAAAATGGCATCCAATGTAATAAAAAAAGTCAACCAACTAACTCGATTCTTGTACCGGATCTCCTCTCTGGTAAACAAGAATACCCTGAAGACTCTGGCAGGAGCACTCATTCAAGGGTACTACGACTATGCTTGCACCTCATGGTACCAAAGCACCTCAAAGGTACTAAAAAACAAATTACAAATATCTCAAAACAAGCTAGTCAGACTACTGCTTGACCTGACTCCTAGAACCCACCTCACCCCGGCCCACTTTGACAACCTAGGATGGCTTAGAGTAGACGACAGAGTACAGCAACTTGCAATGGGGCTGGTCTACAAGATACACTACGCGTCCAAGGTACCCATGTACATGTCAAAATACTTCCCAAAGGTCAGTGAATACCACGATCACAACACCAGAGGGAGCTCCACAAATCATGTTAAACCCAGATTCGGCTCAAACAAGGGACTAAACACGTTTTGCAATTATGCCACATCAATGTGGAACGCCCTACCCAAAGCTGGAATGTGAATCACTACCCACTTTCAAAAACACTCTCAAAGAACACCTACGGGAGACTGCAATTCGAAACTGGCCCCTACAAATGTCTTAACCCAGTTGTACAGTAAATTACCAAGTATGGCTTTGTCAGTATTCCAATGTACAGTGTACAGTGTCCCCCCCCCCACCCCAACCCCCCCCCCCTCCAATGTACAGCCCCCACCCACCAACCCCACCCCACCCACCCAACCTCCTCCAATGTACAGTTTCTACGTCAAATGTATATACACTCTTTTTCTGGACACTTTTTGTATCACAAACAGTACTGTATTTGCAAATCTGATATGTCATAAATGTATAGATGTAGCAGTACTGTCTATCTGTATGTCATGTATGTCATATATGTTATGATGAATTGAAAATGGGGGACCCTGATGTAAACAAGACGAAAATCTTTCTCTGGTCTGCATCCCCTTAACAATTGTATGTATTGAGCTGTACTGTACTGTACCCATTCTGCAATCTGTTAATAAACTTTTCAATCAATCAATCAATCAATCAATCAATCAAAAACTCTGTTTTGCCCATGTGTAATGATAGTTTGTTATCAGCGAGCCATATGCAGATTTTGCCTAGTTCCAAGCTGAGGGTTCCAACCTGTAACTTGTTCTTGTCAGAGACCAGCAGGGCTGAGTCGTCCGCAAACAGGAACAAGTTGCAGTCACAAGCTGATGACATGTCATTTGCATAAATTAGGAACAGTAGCGGTCCTAGTATGCTTCCTTGTGGAACACCACAGCTCACTGTGAGGGGGGGGGGGGGGGGGGGGGTAGGACCAACAGTCTCGACTGCGTCGCATCATCTATCCTTTACAATGACAGCGGTCTGTAGCACAGGCCCTGTAACTCACGGACATGTCTCTTGGCCAATAAGAAAACGCGCCTGTGACGTCTTCAATGGCCGGGGAAATCCTGTGTCCCACTATCCTAATTTGGTGTGGGAGACAGGGAAATCCCCCCCCCCCTCCCTGTGACAAGAGAGACAACACCTTCGTCAGGGAGACTGATAGGTAGAAAGGCACAACCTCTCGGCCAATCAGTTTCGTAAAGGATATAACTATATCCGGGGGGGGGGGGGGGGTTATTTCCCCTCCCCCCTCAACCACCTCACCCCTGATACGACGCAATAAAAAAGGCAGAGCCGTGACACCAGTTGTATAGTGCGTAATAGCTTCACATCCTACACGCCAACCACAGCCGATAACCTCATTTGTGTAAAAAACTGGTTTTATCCACGGCTCTGGCTTATGTGTGAAAAACTTGCCACTCGCTATTTTTTTCCTTTACCCTCAAGCAAAGAAAAAATACCAGACTGAAGAGAGGGACATATGTACAACTCTGTAAGCTAACAGTAGCACACCAGTTGCGGACTCAAATGCTACGTTTTATCCTAAAACGTATTTACATGAAACACACAACCCTCATCGCACAGCGAAGACATCAAGTTAACTTTTACCACGTAAGAAAGAACACTGGCTTAGGTAGAGAGAAAGGACATAAGCCCTTGGCTAAGTGCTACAAATACAGGCCTTGCAAGTTATACACAACAGCAACCAAAGCAAATTTCAGAGAAATTTTTACAAACTCCAAAGCAAGAACGCGACCCTAGCATTTTTAGCTGTGGGTTTATATTGCACATGTCGTATCCCCCAAAATACAGTGAATTAAACACACGTTTTGTTAACAAAAAACAGAGGAGACAAGGGAATCCTCGCTCGTAGCCAGCCCGACACAGCCGCTAAACTGTCCGCCCCCGCCGTATGACGAGAACGAGCCGAGGCGAAGAGCTTGCACGCGCAAATCACCGTCCACCAGAGGGACCGTCAGACCAGCTGACTGCCCTCTGACGGTGGGACCAGAGCCGGAACTCGGCCATCTCACAGGAGATGGGAGCTCGACGGCCCCTCTGCGACGCGCACTCTCCTCCGGGCGCCGCTGAGGCACACCTGCCTGCCACAACCGTGGCGCCAGGAAAGCCCCATGATGCACGGAGGAAGCCGCGACTGTGAAGCGCCGGTGGAGGTCAGAACGATAGTCGTCTAAACCCTCCGGTGGTGAAGACATTATATTCTTCTTTTCTCAAAAATTTGCGAGAGAGAGAAAATAAAAAACACAATGTCAGCACAGCTCCTTAACTAACACTAACTACTACAGCACTGATCTGAAGAAGGTGCACTGCAGCACGGACTTCCAGGTGGTGAAAGTAGGGAAGGAGCTGGTAGTATGGCCATGACCCCAGTTATATGAAATATAACTGTTGCTTCTGACAGTTAAGATGTGAACTACTTTCACTGTTTTATGTTGCTTTATGTTTTCTTTACGGCTGTCAAAGTTATTAACGCGTTAACGCACAATTATAAAGAAAATTATAATAATAATTTTTTTTTTAATTCTTTTTTTTACTAGACTTCACTGTGGATTATTGATACTCTCATTGATACTATGTTTGTTTCTGACTCAAAGTGTGTTTGTGTGTGAGTGTGTGAGAGAGAGAGAGAGAGAGAGAGAGAGAGAGAGAGAGAGAGAGAGAGAGAGAGAGAGAGAGAGAGAGAGAGAGAGAGAGAGAGAGAGAGAGAGAGAGAGAGAGAGAGAGAGAGAGAGAGAGAGAGAGAGGGGCGAGACATCAACCGCGAGACCATTTGCCTGTGTGGTGTTTGGACTCGGCATGACCACAAACAACAATATCTCATATTTCTGCTGAATCAGTGAACAACGCCAGCGAGGGAGAGAGAGAGAGAGAGATATAGAGAAAGAGAGAGAGAGAGAGAAAGAGAGAGAGACGCACAGACAGATGGACTAGAGAGTGAGACAGTACAGAGGTGTCCTCTGCAGAGTCCAGTTTCAATGTTGTGAGAGAGATGAGGACGGGGCAAGAGAGAAAGAGAGTTGGGAGAGTGTGTGTGTGTGAGAGAGAGAGAGGGGGGGCGGGGCCCGGGGGGGGGGTGGGGAGGGCGGGGTGAGTCCTCAGCCCTTGTGTGGGTGATTGTAACAAGTTCCTAACATTTTCTTTCCCCTATTATTTCATTCACACTTTATTCATTGTTTTAAATGATTATTTTCTTTTAAGTTATTTTGTGCATCACTCTGTTTTGAATTTGATGCAAATTTGCAATGCATGAGGGTCATCCTTTTGTGTTAAATGGCTGCATAAAGCAAGCATTTGTTGACTCATGTTGAGTATTAAAACTTGAAAAAGATCCATTTAAGGTAGATTTAGAATAGATTAAAAATATGCGATTAATTTGCGATTAATTGCGAGTTACCTATGGACAATCATGCGATTAAATATTTTAATCGATTGACAGCCTTAGTTTTCTTGTTTTGTTGGTTTTATTATGTTTTATTGCCTGGTGTCATCTAGAATATCCCTGGTGACTCACCCCTGTCCTGTTACCTCTCTCTCTCTCTCTCTCTCTCTCTCTCTCTCTCTCTCTCTCTCTCTCTCTCTCTCTCCTCTACTGACTATTCCGAGTGAGGAGAGGCACTGTGTGTGTGTGTGTGTGTGTGTGTGTGCGTGTGCGTGTGCATGTGTGTGTGTGTGTGTGCATGCATATGCTTATGTGTATTTTCTTTAAAGTAACTATTAATAGTTTGTCCTCCTCTGGGAGGCAGTACGATGAGAAGCAGATGCTTTGGCCTCTAGACCCTCTGATAATCACCTCTTCGGAATACTCACTGATCCCTCTCACAGGCTCTCATTATGTTTGGTTTGCATGATACACAGCCATTAAAAGTCCCCTTGATTGAATGTTTACTGTATTACATGAAACATCCAGAACATCCACGGAATGTGGTTAATGTTTTTGAGATGGCAGGAACAGAAGGGTGAATGGTAAAGTATAGGCCATTATAATAAAACACATGATACCTGTGCCCTAATGATAAGGTCACACACTCAATGAAGAAACCCAATGGCCGTCACAACCCAGCAGCACCACTAGCACACAACCTATTTGTGCGTTCACAACAAAAGCAGCAAAAGCCAGCATATCACTAGGGTTATCGAGTGGGCACCCCCCTTCACTGGTGTTTCTTCAAGTTAGGCCCACGACCTCGGGAAGGCTCAGTGGTTAGTTGCAGTGTCCCAGAACCATCCCCCTCCATGCTAGCTCCCACCTTTCCATGATATTCACACACCAAACCTCCCTATGTCAAAAATACAATTCCTACAATATTACACATGAAACAGCAATAACACATAAGAAAAGGAATACTGTTAAACTTTGTTTACTTTGGCCCCCAGCTGACATAATTTCTCCTCAACGGACTGCCTTTCAATGCTTCTTCTGACATCTCATTTACCGCTTTTCGCAAACTCCGCCCACGAATCCACAACTCTCCCAATAATGATGAAGTTGATCGTGCTATAAATCCTCTGCATCCTACTTCCACTGGACAAACCCTGGCTTTCCACCTCACTGTTCAGTCTCTGCTGCCAAGTCTGCATATCTCACCCTTTTCCTTTCATATGCCTCCTCCACTGAATCCTCCCAAGGCACGGCCAATTCTATCAAGTAAACTGCTGACTGCGAGACCATAATACTAGGTCAGGCATCAAGTTAGTGCTAACTATCTCTTGTGGAACAACACATTTTCCTCCCAAATCTACCTGCATCTTCCAATCAGTAGCTCCATTTAGGTGGCCTGACTCATGCCTGCCATATGATAACTAGGCCTTCTTTACAGCGAGGTCCAACAAGGAGCGATTTAGTCATTGATTTCACCTAATCGGTCTTCATCCTAAAGGGGGCAATTCGTTTTGCAGACATGGCAAAAACACAAGACATACTGTGGGAGATAAACATACAATGTGGCAGTTCATAAAGTATCATTCCATAATAACCATAAACTGAAATGCAATTAAAACAGTTGAATAGCCATGTTATAGAATCAGCACAGGGATCTTAGACGACAACGACACTGACAACGACAGCGACAACAACAACACCAACGTCAACAACGGCAACGTCAATATCAATGACAACAACAACAGGTTAAGGAACCCAACCTGAGCATGACACAAGGGCAAAATGGCCGGTGTGTGAATATGGTCACCGTCTCTGAGCTGTCTTGGAGCAGCTGCAAGTATTATTATAGGCTGATGTCATTGTAGTTCAATACGGACAAGGCTTGTGTTTGAGTTTGACATTTGAGCACAACCCTAAAGCACACCTAAACCGCGTGGGTCCACCTGTTGAGCACAACTGGCCTACTGTATATTAAAATAGTTTCACATACACTCGCATTTAT
>NC_140175.1:72089360-72104360 GCF_963971535.1 Notolepis coatsorum
TCCCAGCTTTATCTCGCACAGCTGCACTACATCAGGTTCAATCAAGTCCACACCTGCCGAGGAGCAACAGAACTGCGTCTGCATTTGATCTCGTCTTGTCGATGGTGTAAAATGAATTAGGTATATTGTTAGTAAGGCCCTGTTTAGACGGAAACGCTAGCAGGTGAATCCGCAAAAATATTTTTTCAGATGTGCCTTTCGTTTATACGGAAACAGCGTTTTTACGGGGTGAAACCGCAAAAAAGTGAGACTACCTTCCAGGGTGGAATTCCTAGAAACGATAAACCTTTGCGCTCTCATCTAAACTGTCAAACCGCATAAAACGATGACGAAAGGGTTGTCAAGGCTCTCGTCGCGTGTACTGCTTACATCACAGACATGCGTCAGTAGCCTAGAAGCGTAAACAAAGCATGTCTGATTCTATCCATGGCGATCACCTGGAGGCTACATTGGCAGTACTTTTAAATACACAATAATCTGTCCCGCGGCGTGACTGGACCCACTGTCTGTGAGTGACTCTGCTTTGGTCCAATCACATTCCCCACCCACAGTCTGCGAATCAGAGGCAGAGTAGGGCGGGTCTTCACAGCACGTCATGTGACACATGCGCCAATCGTGTGACAGCGGGGCTCAGTCTCTCGAGTTGTTACAGCCTCGTCTGCACGGAGAATTCCATCCCAAAACGCTAGTCTAAACGCAAAATTAAAAGTGAGACCGTAAGACGACTTTTGCGGTTTCTGTTCAGACTCTCTCCGTCTAAACGTAGCCTAAGTTAGCCATGTAATAAGCGGGATAATGTATAGCTATACTCGGTCATTGTCGCCGTGTCGATCAATTATTTTGCGACAATGACCTCGTAGCTATACATTATCCCTTACATAGGAGATGGGAGAAGCAGAGGGAGAAGGTTAACGAGGGACACATATATACAGGCAGCTCTCAATGCCCAGGTGAGTCTAATTGGGCTGACGAGCCCCCCACTCTACAGGCAGTAGACTCACCAATAAGCATGCAGACTGGGGGCCGTCACACCCTCCCCCTAAAGAAAGGGGTTCCACCCTATGACCTAAACACAAATCAACTAAATCAATACATTTAACAAAGTAACATAATCTTAGATTCAAATCAAGACGTGTTTGCCAACCCTTCACCTACCCCCTCACCATCCTGCCTCCACACTCAACCTTCGATCCTAGGAGTAATTTATTAAGAGAGCAAGAGACTGGGAGTAGAGATTGGGGAAAATAATCAAATCAAATTTATTTGTAAGGCCTGACAACACACGTTAATGTCCCCATGGGCCGGACACGTCTTCTTTAAACAAGTCAAGAAGAAACACCACAATAAATCAAGAACAAAACAAAAACACCATGAAGTCCAAAAAATTTAAAATAAATTAAATAAATGAATGCAACACTCCCAGACATACCCCACGCGAAGGTAAGGAAAAACTCACAGAAGAGACGGGCAAAACAAAGGATGTCAAAGGATGATTTGTATATGAAACCAGGGGAGCCTCAGCCAACCATATAATTTCATTCTACCTGTTACAAAGGATCAGATTAAACCGAATATATATATTTATTTATGGATATATATTGAATAGTATTTGTATATCGTTTGATATCCCTTGTATATTCCTTGTACATATACACGGAATATCCCTTTAGCCTACGATAGCCCATAATAGTTCATTCTCTTATTGGACAAAGGACCAGGCGCCAGGGGACCAGCCCCTGGCGTCAAGTTCAAAGGTACCGACGAGACATGTCCGTACTAGCCCCGGCTCCGCTCAGGGATACGGCTACCGAAATGAGAGTGGCACTATTTGTTCACCGTGCATATAAATATGGCGCAAGTAAATGTAGAAGTCCCTTAGTCCCTTACCCTTCTTCCCAACCTAGTAACAGAACGTGAAGCCTCACCCACGATACGACGTGCGGTGAAGTATGGCCTGTTTGGCCTTAGAATAGCATTGAGACCTCGTGCAAATTAATAACTGAATTGTCAGAGTTTGGCACTGTACCGTCGAGTGCGACGTATTTCTATCAAGTAATAATAGTCTATCGTGTATGGTGCATCGTGCGGTTAGAGTTCTAAAGTGACCAACATCTCCAACGCTTCCTCGTGTTATCTAGAGTCTTATCCAGGCTGGGCCGACCACATGGCGCTTTCATCCGAGGAGATCTAGGCGAGGACCGAGGGACATGTACACTGGATTACCTACCCGACGACTGCTGAGCCCTATGTGGCTGGAATATATATTTGCTTTGGTACTGTGATTTGTGGAGCGGATAATCGCCGACGCCTGTGAGTGTTGGATTTACCCCCGAGAGGAGTCAAGTTGAGTCGGCGCTCAGAGAGACTGAGGTCGCCTAGCTTCTTCTTTATTGTGGAGCTACAGCCTACAAGAGAACCAAGGTGTATTCATCTGCGGATCAAGAGTCTATTGCGCTGTCTTCTGTACTTGAAGTCTCCATAGATATCGTTGACCAGACGGTCTACTACCGACGGCTCTCCTACCCCCCCTACCGGCTTACAACCGGGAGGACCCCTTCCAGAATATCCCGCTATATCATTAAGTGTACCATAGATGTAATTCCCTAAGAGCCAGGTTGTATACTTGCTTCCTGCGTAACCAGAGATTGGACATTCAGTGTTGATTTGCCTATGCACATTCGATTTGCCTTATAAGCGCATCTAAGTAATGTAATATAATACCTTTGATGTAATAAATATTCTAAACGAGTATTTGTGTGGAAACCGTATCATTGTGGAGGAGTTCTCATCTGATATACTTGTGTACGGTATGGCCAGTAATGTACATAAGACGGTAGTAGTTTAATGATACCATACTTGATTAATACAGTCAGGGAATTGTACCCCTCAGTTACAATTGGTCCTTCGAGCCCCGGATAAATAATTAGCGTAATATTAATATAATATTAATATTGACATGGCCGATGACGAACACTCCACAAACGGTTCTCCTAAGCTAGATCGCTCGCAGCGCAGACGGCAGCCACCTCCCTATCTAGAGGCCTACGCTGTCAGTCCAATACCTAGCTTTAAAGGGAAATTAAATACGGATAAAATAACTAAAGCGGATAGTAAAATTATGTCCGACCCTATCAACCAGGCTACCCCGCCAACAGAGGCCCTAGTGGGTTCTAATGTAACTGACCAAGCTCACGGTGGGGACCAGGAGGGAACTGACACGACTTTATCCCCAGACAACGTCGACGAGGTAGTCCCCGGAGAGCCCCAGGATAAAGAAAGCCCTCCCGGGATGGAACCCGACCCACCACAAGAAGAGACGCGCACCCAGGAGACGGATCTCCTCGGTACGCAACAGGAGAACGGATCTCCAACAAGTACTGCCGGGAGCCGATCGCCCCGAACGGCGTCTTCCCCCAGCGAGGCGGACAAGATGCTGGCGCAAGCACTCATCGCCACCCTGGCAGCCTCCACCGAACGCGATCGACTTCAAGCGCAACAGACGCGCGAGCGCGAACATTTTGCAGGCGAGCGAGAGCGCTTCCAGGCGCAACAAAGGAGTGAAGACGACCGCATAAGACTGGAGACCAGACGCCTCCAGACAGAAGAGAACATTGAGAGAAGCCGCGCCGATGCACAGCACGCCGCCGCCAATGCACAGCGCGACGTCGCAAATGCACAGCTCCACGCCGCCCATGCCAGCGCCAATGCCCAGCGCGACGCCACCAACGCACAGCGCGACGCCGCCCAGGCCAGCGCCAATGCGCAGCGCGACGCCGCCAATGCCCAGCGCGAAGCAGCGCGCGACGCAGCCCATGCCCAGCGCGAGGCAGAGCGCGACCGGCTGCAGGCGGAGCTGATGGACAAACTGGTTGCCATGGCGACACCCCCTCACTCCGCACGGAGCTCTCAGAGATCGTCAAGACATGGGTCTAGGACACATTCCCCTACCCGACGAAGCGACCCGGGACCCCGCCAACAGGAGGATCCTGTCCACGTCTCCGAACCCCCTCCCCGGCCGGTCCATACGAGACCCAGCAACCGGGAAGAACCGGACCACGCCGAGAGACTGAACAGAAGACTCCAGGTCCTAGCAGAGGGAGAGGAGGAGGAAGAGGAGGAATGTCAAGCCGACCAGCAGCAACGTACTCTGGCCCAGGAGGCCCAGTACAGCCCCGACCAGCAGCAACGTACTCTGGACCAGGAGGTCCAGTACAGCCCAGAAGTCAGCCCTGAGGCCCTGCGCTACAAACCCCCGACTCAACTCACGGGTGAGTTTGACGCACCGCCAGCCCCGAGGGACAGCACCTGGGTACCCGACCTTCGGTACCCACCAAGTACCAGCCCAAGACGACACGCACGGGGAGACTCGCCTAGGAGGCCTCTTCCCCAACGCTCACCGATGTGCCAGTCATCCATGGCATCGTACCTTGGCACACCGACGTTTCCAGACTTCACCCATGAGAACCGAGCACAGTACACGGAGCTACGGATGTGCTTAGAGACAATGATGGTTGATGTAGCTGATGAACGCCACAAGTATGCTACCCTATTGAAGCACCTCAAGGTGCCCCGAGCGCACAATATAGCGCTGGCCTATGCCAACTCTACTACCCCATACACAGCGGCTCTAGCAGCACTCGACCAACGTTATGGACGCGTATGGGACTATGTGATACAGGAGATAAGGGACATTGACCGTCTCCCCCCAGCCAGAGACAACAGAGCGTTAGATGACCTGTCTATCAAGGTACAGTCCCTGGTAGGGATGCTGGGGTCCCAAAAGGAAAAGGGTATCTATGAACTGTACGCTAACTCTAATGTAGAGAGGATATTAGAGAAGCTCCCTCCCGCCCGACAAGAGCGCTTCAGGCGGCAGAGAGACTACCGCGACCCCAACGGTCCAGAGGCATCCCTCCTAGACCTATCTGAGTTCCTCGCCAGGGAGGTCAGTAGCCTACGACTCGACACGTTCGTATGGAGTGGACCAAGCCCAAGACTCGGACCTCGGGGACAAACGGATAACCGCCGGTTGGTGACCGTTATGCACCAAGCCGAATCAGTACCGCAGCACAAGAACCACAACACCCCCTCGACGAAAGAGGACCAGTGGAAGATTGAGTGCCAGTACTGTGAGGGAGAACATCGGCTGTACCAATGCGACACCTTCGGGAAGCTGACCACGGACGAGGTGAGTCAGTGGACCAAGGACCACCGCCGCTGCTTCCGCTGCGCGCGCAGCCACCTAGCAGCTGAGTGCCGCCTGAAAAAGAAGTGCAGCAGGTGCGGTGGCACCCACCTGGAGGTCCTGCATGACATCAACAGGCGTCAGCCAGGGCAACAGAGTGGGCCCGTCGCGGTAATGTACCATGCCGAGGCGGTGGCACCAGTACCGAAGAGCCACCAGACCGCTCCCTACTGTACCTACTGCGACGGCGGACACTGGCTGGCACAGTGCGCCGAATATAAGACACTGAACCCCGTCCAAGTGGACCAGTGGCGTGAGGCGGCCCAGGCGGGCGCCGCTTACCACGCAGGGGCGGCCCAGGCGGGCGCCGCTTACCGCGCAGCACGGTGCGGAGCCCACCAGAAGGTCCAAGGCAATCAACCAACAGGAGTGCTCCACATTGACCAGCATAGCGGGACCCCCCGAGTGCTCCTCAAAGTGGTCAGAGTGCTCCTGAGCTACGAGGACAAGGTCATGGACACTTACGCCGTCCTGGACGATGGGTCTGAAAAGACTCTCCTCCTCGCTTCCGCAGCAGCCCAGTTGGGCCTGCGGGGTGTCAAAGATACAATGACCATACGCACCATCAGAAGGGACCAGAAGACCATAAAGGGTGAAAAGGTCTCCTTCAAGATGGCAGCGGTGGACCAGCCCGAGAAGCAGTATAGTATAACCAACGTCTTCACCAGCCACGACATAGGCCTGTCTCAGTACACCTACCCCATCCCACAGCTGATGGAGAAGTATGTGCACCTACGTCAACTACCTATACCGCTTATCGACGGCGCCACACCGACCCTGCTCATCGGCTCCGACCACGCGGACCTCATTCTCCCAATTGAGGCGGCCCACGTCGGACCCAAAGGATGCCCAGTCGCGGTTCAGACCCGACTGGGATGGACGCTCCAGGGCCCCCTCTACGGACTTGACAGTCAACCCACGTCTACACGCTGCCTACACACAGAGGCGAGCGACACCGGCCTCTCCCCCGTACAGCAGAGGCTATTGACATTAAGCGAGAGGCCCGTGAGAGAACCGTGGGCACCAGAGGGAGTTCGGAACTCCACCCCCCTCAGCTGCGCTTCAGACGTAGCTGACCTCGAACCCAGCACCCCAAGCGACTCCTTGACGGGGCGGCCGGGACCGGCCTCTCCTCAGACGGGGTACAGAGCAAACAAGAGAAACAGACGGAGGAGGAGAAAGCACAGCCAAGCACAGATCAAAGCAGTCTCAGGCCCGCTCCCTCCTAAGCCCCCCTTCATCCCGTCCAGTCGTCATGACCATAGACCAGTCACTACCCCGAGCTGCGTGGCCGGCCGGCCGCGTAAGCAAAGTGACCACTGGTGCCGACGGAAAGGTCAGAGTGGCAGAAGTGCTCGGCCAAGGGCGGACCTACAACCGACCCGTGGCGAGGCTGATCGAGTCGCCAAGGCTCCCCGACTCGCTTAATGACGACCATGACCCATGACTTTGTGACCTGCCTACCCTCACAACGGACATTGAGTAGTGGACAGTGCGGTTAATCAAATCAAATCAAATCAAATTTATTTATAGGGCCCGACAACACACGTTAATGTCCCCATGGGCCGTACAGGTCTTAAACAAGTCAAGAAGACAACATAACAATAAGTCAAGAACAGAACAAGAACACAATAGGGTCCAAACATTTTTTAGATGAATGCAAATAAATGAAAGAATGCAAGCACTCCCAGACATACCCCACGCGAAGGTAAGGAAAAACTCACTAAAACCTAACAATAGGGAAAAAAGCTCCACAGGCGGTGTGGAGGAGAGAAACCTTAGAAGGGCCATTCAAGGGGGGATCTCCCTTCTTAGATGTTGGTGATAGTAGTGTTGCAGACGGACAGTTGGTAAGCATGCACTCATGTGTGTGGTGAAACACAGATGAGTGCATGCAATAGCAACTGTACATTTTGAAAAATTAAAGATAGAGCAAATAGCGATAGCAACTGAACATTTTGAAAGATTAAAGATAGAGTTGATAGCGGATCTATTTGAGGCACAGGGGCGGCGCAAAGAGGGTTAGAGAGTTCCCATGTTTGTGGTGCTGCAAAGGAGCAGACATGTAGTACCCTGTAGTGCCATGTAGTACCCCGTAGTGCCATGTAGTACCCTATAGTACCCCATAGTGCCATGTAGTACCCCGTAGTATCCTGTAGTACCCTGTAGAGCCATGTAGTACCCTGTGGTGCCTTGTGGTACCATGTAGTACCCCGTAGTGCCATGTAGTTCCATGTAGTGCCATGTAGAGCTATGTAAGCCATGTAGTACCCTGTAATGCCATGCAGTACCATGTAGTACTCTGTGGTACCATGTAGTACCCTGTACCCTAACTAAACTACCCTATAGTAAACTACCCAGTGGTACCATGTAGTACCCTGTACCATAACTAAACTACACAGATTAATCTAAAGGTCAGTCCCCGACCAGGTGAGATCAAGGTAGGTTGAAGGAGAGAGAGAAAAGATGAGTCTTAAGCAAGGATTTAAAAGCTTCGACAGAGCAGGCGCCCCTGATGACGGCAGGTAATTTGTTCCACAGGTAGGGAGCGCGGTAGACAAAGGCTCTGTGGCCGGCGGATTTCTTTTTAACCCTAGGGGTCGATAGAAGCCCCGCATTTTGTGAGCGCAGAGCACGAGCGGGCGAGTATCGGGAGATGAGATCGGATAGATAGAGCGGTGCAAGCCCATTTAAAATTTTGTAGGTGAGGAGTAGCACTTTAAAGTCAGAGCGGGCTTGGATAGGAAGCCAATGTAGGGCGGACAAAACTGGTGTGATGTGATAACATTTTCTAGTTCTAGTTAGTATCCGTGCAGCCGCATTTTGCACGAGTTGAAGATTTTTGATGCTTGAATTAGGTAGGCCTGAAAAAAGTGCATTACAGTAGTCCAGACGTGATGAGACAAAAGCATGAATCAGGGTTTCAGCATCAGCCAGAGTTAAAATGGGGCGTATTTTTGCGATATTACGAAGATGGAAGAATGCAATTTTGGTGACATTTTTTATATGTGCATTAAATGAGAGGGAGGAATCAAAAATGACTCCGAGGTTTTTTATGGTGGAGCTCTGGGATACATGACAGGTATCAAAGTTGAGGGAGATGTCCTGAAACAGGCCTCTGTCTCTGCTTAGCTAATTAGGTGGGACTAATTAGGGGGCGGCTGTTACAAAGGATCAGATTAAACCGAATATATATATTTATTTATGGATATATATTGAATAGTATTTGTATATCGTTTGATATCCCTTGTATATTCCTTGTACATATACACGGAATATCCCTTTAGCCTACGATAGCCCATAATAGTTCATTCTCTTATTGGACAAAGGACCAAGCGCCAGGGGACCAGCCCCTGGCGTCAAGTTCAAAGGTACCGACGAGACATGTCCGTACTAGCCCCGGCTCCGCTCAGGGATACGGCTACCGAAATGAGAGTGGCACTATTTGTTCACCGTGCATATAAATATGGCGCAAGTAAATGTAGAAGTCCCTTAGTCCCTTACCCTTCTTCCCAACCTAGTAACAGAACGTGAAGCCTCACCCACGATACGACGTGCGGTGAAGTATGGCCTGTTTGGCCTTAGAATAGCATTGAGACCTCGTGCAAATTAATAACTGAATTGTCAGAGTTTGGCACTGTACCGTCGAGTGCGACGTATTTCTATCAAGTAATAATAATCGTGTATGGTGCATCGTGCGGTTAGAGTTCTAAAGTGACCAGCATCTCCAACGCTTCCTCGTGTTATCTAGAGTCTTATCCAGGCTGGGCCGACCACATGGCGCTTTCATCCGAGGAGATCTAGGCGAGGACCGAGGGACATGTACACTGGATTACCTACCCGACGACTGCTGAGCCCTATGCGGCTGGAATGTGTTGGATTTACCCCCGAGAGGAGTCAAGTTGAGTCGGCGCTCAGAGAGACTGAGGTCGCCTAGCTTCTTCTTCATTGTGGAGCTACAGCCTACAAGAGAACCAAGGTGTATTCATCTGCGGATCAAGAGTCTATTGCGCTGTCTTCTGTACTTGAAGTCTCCATAGATATCGTTGACCAGACGGTCTACTACCGACGGCTCTCCTACCCCCCCTACCGGCTTACAACCGGGAGGACCCCTTCCAGAATATCCCGCTATATCATTAAGTGTACCATAGATGTAATTCCCTAAGAGCCAGGTTGTATACTTGCTTCCTGCGTAACCAGAGATTGGACATTCAGTGTTGATTTGCCTATGCACATTCGATTTGCCTTATAAGCGCATCTAAGTAATGTAATATAATACCTTTGATGTAATAAATATTCTAAACGAGTATTTGTGTGGAAACCGTATCATTGTGGAGGAGTTCTCATCTGATATACTTGTGTACGGTATGGCCAGTAATGTACATAAGACGGTAGTGGTTTAATGATACCATACTTGATTAATACAGTCAGGGAATTGTACCCCTCAGTTACACTACCGTTTAAAATGGTCAACCATACCCAGACCAAATTCATAAGGCGCTGGAAAGTTGCGGGCACGCTTCGAAGGCCAAAAGGTTTGGTAATGTTATTAACTTTACAAAAGTCAGTACACAGTCTATACGTTCCGTCGTGTTTACTGACCAAGTTGACGAATACGGTTCGGCAATTTGGTTGTCGAACATATAATGAACCTCATTGTCCAAATGCTTGCGTTTCTCTGGCGAGACGTGATAAAAGCGCTGCTTTATTGGTACTGCCTCGCCCACATCCACATCATGTTCAATCAGATGTGTGCACAAGGGTACATCTGAAAGTAGAGCAGGATAGTTGTTAATCAGAGCTATCAACTCAACAGTCATCCAAATCTGCCAAAATCACATCCAATTTTCAGAGTGACATTTTCAACCAACCTTGCAAAACCACATCAGGGTTTACTCCCTCCTTATGGCCGGCTACTGGAGAGGTGGACCGGTCCACTATAGTGGTACAGAGAGAAACATTATCGCACTCCCCATTCTTCCCCCCAACCTTAGATTGGCAAGAGTAGTAGGGTTTTAGGAGGTTCACATGACACTTTATTGGCTTTTCTGCCTTTGGCAATATCATAATTTAGCTCAGTCACCTGCCGCACAACAGTGTAAGGGCCTGTGAACTTTGCCTCAAATGGAGAAGTTACTACAGGCTGAAAAAGCAAAACTTGATCGCCAGCCTTAAAGTACTTAGGCTCAGCACGACGATCATAAAGAGATTTCATCTTTCCCTGAGATATCCCTAACTTCTCCTTCACACACTCAACAGACAAAAATAACCTGCGTCTGAAACCATTAACATAGTCAACCAGCTTTCGGGGGGGGGGGGGTTCTGTCATGTTCCAGCTGTCTTTCAGAACAGCCATGGGACCACAAACTTTGTGACCAGAAACCAGGTCGTTAGGGCTAAACCCTGTGCTCTCGGACTACCTCTCTGGAGGCTCTGGAGCCATGGCAGTCCCTCCTCCCAGTCACCCTCCAACTCTGTACAATAAGAGCCAGCAATGACTTCAGTGTTTGATGAAAACACTCTAAGGCTCCCTAAGACTGTGCATGATACCCTGAAGCTTTGTTGTGCTTGATGTGAAGTTGCAGGAGAATTTCTGCAAACATATGGGGAGTGAAATTTGAACCTTGATCACTCTGAATGATTTTGGGTATCTCGAACACAGAAATTAACTGCATCAGTGCTTTGACAATGGACTTCGTAGTTATTGATCTAATTGGAAATGCTGCTGGATATCTGGTCACCTGACACATTACAGTAAGCAAATAATCATGTCCCTGTTTGGAATGCAGCAACGGCCCAACACAGTCAATAATCAGATGTTCAAATGGCTGATCAACAGCAGGAATAGGACAGAGCGGGGCCGGTTTGATTTTCACCTGTGCTCAAATTCTACCTTTTGATCCAAGTACTGGGCACTGGGCAGTCACATTTCCAATGTCCAGAACCTCTACAGTAGTTACACATTTTGAAGGACGTGGACGGCTCTCTATCCCGTGCGCCATAATCACTCCTAACGGCATTTCGCTCTGATCCAAACTTCAGGCGAGAAAAACTCTCCCTGCTATGAGTCTTCTCTGTAACTGAACCATTGAAGTTACTTTTGTGAATTAACACATACTCATCAGCAAAGGCTGCTGCCTCACCCGGCATCTCTGCCCTCTGCTGTGTAATGTAAGTGGCAACATTGTTAGGAACAGAGTTTTTAAATGGCTCCAATATCACCAGATCACAGAGCTTCTCAAATGTATCGACCTCAGACGCTACACACCAACGGGTAAACTGGGTAATCAAATCACGAGAAAACTCAAGATGATACTGTTTGTCTCTTTTTTCCCACATTCAGAACCGCTGTCTGTATGCCTCAGGCACAAGCTCATACACTTTAAGCACAGCAGATTTCACTCATGCATAAACCTTACAGTCTGCGGGACTCAAAACGGAGTATGCCTCCTGGGCTCTACCGGTGAGAACACACTGTAACATCAAGGAACGGTCTCCATCACACCAGTTCCTTGAATCTGCCAAACACTCAAATAATGAAAAAAAATACATCGGTCCTTCTCATTAAATTTGGGAAGCAAACGCAGATCATGGAAAAGGTCAAACGAGGTGGCCCTCCCCGAGACAGATCAACAACCTCTGAACTGAGCAACTTATCATCCCTGACTAGACCTAGCTTCATATGCTGCAGTTCTAGTCTGGCAAGCTCAGTCTTCTGCTTGAATTCTTCTAAAGCCAACTCCTGTCTCTGCTCCAACAGCATAAGTTCCTTCTGTTGCTCAAAACTGAGAGTTGGTCCTCCAGCTGGCTTGAGAACACCCTTTTGTTTGTGTACCAAAATGGTTCCTAATCACTCATTTCTGAACGAATTTCTATAATATTTGGACATGTACTACATACGACTTCAGGCTATGGACCCATATTGCACTACAGAAAAACGTGAGTAACAAGTTCTTCTACAACTCAAGTTCAGACCTATGTTACTCTATTTAATAGCACTAGAAGTGATATCTCTTTATTGTATCAGAAACCTTAGAATGTTATCTTTCGAAAGAGACCAGGCTTATGCATGTGCTATACGTATAAAGTATAAAGATACGTTTTTCAAGAAAAGTATGCAGTCCTCAAGTTCAAGTTTAAAAATGGCCACTTTTCTGGGTCGCCAGTTAAGTGGTTAGGAGTAAAATGTTTCTCACGTATAAAGAAACATTTTAACATAATGGTATAACGAAAAATTACGAACTTACTGTCTCATAAATAATAGTTACAATGCAGAACCTGGTCAGGGACCACCCTAGAGCCCTATAGATTGAGAATGAGGTACATTTTTGTTTTACTGTCCAGTCTACAAGGACGTAAGGGAAATACTTTTTTGTAAAATGCCCTCCATTTATGTTGATTTTCTTGAGGGGGACGAATATGAAAGACTTGAGTTGTGCTTCAGGAAGGGAACTTTTTTAGCAGATGTTATTTACCAAGCTTGGGGGAGAAGGCGGAATATTTTGTTTAGGACTGAGCTGTAATCTGTATTTATGTAATCTGTATTTATTTAATCTGTATTTATGTAATCTGTATTTCTGTAATCTGTATTCATGTAATGAAATGCAATGTAATTGTGACGGATGCGTCTGTGTGCCGCACCCGCACATGTTAATTGTTGGGACCTAATACCCTATACCAATACTGGAAATCGCGATCAGACCTTTAACCTTTTGGCTAAAATTGGGTGCATTTACATTTGTAAAATGTTTTATTAATGTACACTGTCCCCCTTGAACAAATAAAGTAAACCTAAACCTAGACAATAGATGAGTACATTATGAGTACAGATGAGTACAGATGAGTACAGATGAGTATAGATGAGTACATTATGAGTACAGATGAGTATAGATGAGTACAGCTGAGTACATTATGAGTACAGCTGAGTACAGATGAGTATAGATGAGTACATTATGAGTACAGATGAGTATAGATGAGTACAGCTGAGTACATTATGAGTACAGCTGAGTACAGATGAGTATAGATGAGTACATTATGAGTACAGATGAGTATAGATGAGTACATTATGAGTACAGATGAGTATATATGAGTACAGCTGAGTACATTATGAGTACAGCTGAGTACAGATGAGTATAGATGAGTACATTATGAGTACAGATGAGTACAGATGAGTATAGATGAGTACATTATGAGTACAGATGAGTATATATGAGTACAGCTGAGTACATTATGAGTACAGCTGAGTACAGATGAGTATAGATGAGTACATTATGAGTACAGATGAGTATAGATGAGTACATTATGAGTATAGATGAGTACATTATGAGTACAGATGAGTATAGATGAGTACATTATGAGTACAGATGAGTATATATGAGTACAGCTGAGTACATTATGGGTACAGCTGAGTACAGATGAGTATAGATGAGTACAGCTGAGTACATTATGAGTACAGCTGAGTACAGCTGAGTACATTATGAGTACAGATGAGTACAGCTGAGTACAGATGAGTATAGATGAGTACAGCTGAGTACATTATGAGTACAGCTGAGTACAGCTGAGTACATTATGAGTACAGATGAGTACAGCTGAGTACAGCTGAGTACATTATGAGTACAGATGAGTACAGCTGAGTACATTATGAGTACAGCTGAGTACAGATGAGTACAGCTGAGTATAGATTAGTACATTATGAGTACAGCTGAGTATAGCTGAGTACAGACGAGTACAGATGAGTACAGCTGAGTACAGCTAAGTATAGATGAGTATAGATGAGTACATTATGTGTACAGATGAGTACAGCTGAGTATAGATGAGTACATTATGAGTACAGATGAGTACAGATGAGTACAGATGAGTACATTATGAGTACAGCTGAGTACAGACGAGTACAGATGAGTACAGCTGAGTATAGATGAGTACATTATGAGTACAGATGAGTACAGATGAGTACAGATGAGTACAGCTGAGTACAGATGAGTACATTATGAGTATAGATGAGTACAGATGAGTACAGATGAGTACAGATGAGTACATTATGAGTACAGATGAGTACAGATGAGTACAGATGAGTACAGCTGAGTATAGATGAGTATAGATGAGTACATTATGAGTACAGCTGAGTACAGATGAGTACAGATGAGTATAGATGAGTACAGCTGAGTACAGATGAGTACAGATGAGTATAGATGAGTACATTATGAGTACAGATGAGTATATATGAGTACAGCTGAGTACATTATGGGTACAGCTGAGTACAGATGAGTATAGATGAGTACATTATGAGTACAGATGAGTATAGATGAGTACATTATGAGTACATTATGAGTACAGATGAGTATAGCTGAGTACATTATGAGTACATTATGAGTACAGATGAGTACAGATGAGTATAGATGAGTACATTATGAGTATAGATGAGTACAGCTGAGTACAGCTGAGTACATTATGAGTACAGATGAGTACAGATGAGTATAGATGAGTACATTATGAGTACAGATGAGTACATTATAAGTACAGATGAGTACACCTGAGTACAGCTGAGTACATTATGAGTACAGCTGAGTACAGCTGAGTACATTATGAGTACAGATGAGTATAGATAAGTTCATTATGAGTACAGATGAGTATAGATGAGTACATTATGAGTACAGATGAGTATAGATAAGTACATTATGAGTACAGATGAGTATAGATGAGTACATTATGAGTACAGATGAGTACAGCTGAATACAAATGAGTACAACTGAGTACAG
>NC_140175.1:72109360-72111860 GCF_963971535.1 Notolepis coatsorum
TCCACACTGGTGGCGAGTGCCTTGCCCACTACACCACCTAGCCGCCCTCGCCTCTAGTGGAAACAGTTATATATGCAGTTAGACAGTTACTAGTGTAAACAGTTATATATGCAGTTAGACAGTTACTAACAATCCTACACAGAACCTCTGCCTTCAACAAATAATAATAAAAAAAAAAAATCACCCGCCGTGTGCATTGGATTTAAGAGCTTCCCTCTACCTCATTTCGGCCAACTGCGCTGGAGCAAATTGCACACCTATGGGCGTGTTTGCGCTAGTGTATCATCCGCGCAATATCCTTAGTGAATGGCTCACAAAGACGGAGCAGATACCGCACACTAAACGTGCGCAGTTAAGGGTGCTATTAGCACGCGCAATCCGTTCTTTGTGAATTCGTCCCACAGACTCAGACAATAACCTCTCCTCTCTCTCTCCCCCTCTCTCTCTCTCTCTCTCTCTCTCTCTCTCTCTCTCTCTCT
This sequence comes from Notolepis coatsorum, assembly GCF_963971535.1. Classification (NCBI taxonomy): domain Eukaryota; kingdom Metazoa; phylum Chordata; class Actinopteri; order Aulopiformes; family Paralepididae; genus Notolepis; species Notolepis coatsorum. The sequence goes on from NC_140175.1 coordinate 72,109,840, forward strand.
CTCTCTCTCTCTCTCTCTCTCTCTCTCTCTTCAGCATTGTTTGCAGTGCCGACAGAGTGGCCACTGCATCACCCTGGGAAAAGAGACATGTCTGCACTGCAGCTGCAGAGAGTCGGCTCCGTAAAGCAGCGAGACAGCTGCTGCAATGCGTGAATTCATCACAAGAGAGCCGTTTAGCTCTCACACATATATATATATATATATAGCTTCCATGACTGCCGGTGGACCTTGGGCTCTGGGCCATCTTTTGACACATTCAGAGGGTTATTTGGAGGGGTGGGGGAATGACAGAAGATGCTGTTAAAGGGGACATATTGTGGGAAATGGGTTTTGCTTAGTCTTGTATGTCAGTCTAAGTTTTTGTATAGAGTTGTCTGTCTGAAATACTTTTTAGGCACTGGGAAAAAAACGACTATCTACTCCTTGCCATTTGACGAGGGTTTGAAGTCTTCAGATTAATCTATTGCCCATGGTGATGTCACAAGGGGGAATCAAGCAATGAATTATGTTTGATGAATCAATTAGCTGTGCTTTTTGGAGCCAGGAACGCTGCCTCATGTATGGCTCGATTTGTAATAATGTGACACGGTGTGTTCAATACAAGGGAATAACAATGTGGTAAATACATGTCTTGCTTCAGGCTGTGATCACATTGGATACCTTTTTGAAAGTGCCTGCACTTATCGCATTTTTTAAGCAAAAGCTTTTTGTTTCGGGGGGCTCTCTCAGTTGAAAAGGTTTCAACTTTTCCAATCAAATCAACCGAGGGGAGGGATTACAAAATCTGAGGTATCTGAAGAGAAATCGACAGTGAAACAAACCAATTGAAAATGGAGGAGATCATTTTGGCAGTTTCCAACAAACTTTGTTTGTACGACCAGGTCTTACCACGACCGAGATATGAAGGGCTGTGAGTAGTAATGTATGTAACTTATGTAACGTTAGCTGAGGTAGCAATGATAATCAGTGGTATCGCCCCCTGTGCACTTTCAATTCTCTATGTACACCGCTGTACCTCGCGTTTGAGCGCGAGAAAACGGCATACAATCTGATCACAGCCTTAGGAGAGAGTGACGCGTGCTCACATATACTGACTGAACTTTCCTAGGACACAGGAAGAACATATGTGAATTCCTAAAATGAGTCTAATTTCCCTTTAGCGTTTTTTTTTTTAATAAATAAACCATAGGCCTACAGCAGCACATTATCTGCAGCAGAGTATTCTGATACATCTTCAGTCAGGGAGCAAAATAACTGTAGAGAGATGTATTCGCTCACCCGGAAGACCCCGGTCTCATTAAAACATGCTACTCCCGGGACCCATGCAGCAGAGATAGGTTGTGGCCCGCTTTAGGTCCCGATACTTAGTTTTGGAAACCGGGACCTGTTCGGTTATTTAGAGCTGAGGTCAGCGGTCTGGAACATAAGTCTGTTCTGCAAGTGAGACTTTGTTTGACCTGGATCTACACCAGTCACATCATTATTGGCCGGCTTACACTATCATCACAAATCATTCTCTCTCTCTCTCTCTTCTTATCCCCTCTCTTTCTCTTCCTATGTATTTTGATCTCTCTCTGTCTTTCTCTCTCTCCCTTCGCTGTCCATCCCTCTCTCATTTCTCTTTTCTCCTCACCCCTATTTTCTCTCACTCTCTGTCTTTCTTCCTCTCGTTCTCTATGTCCTTCTTTCTCCCACTCTCTTTCTCCCTCTATCTCTCTATTTTTCACGTACTCCCTCTCCCCCTTCATTCCCCCCTCTCTATCCCTCTCTCTCTCTCTCTTTCTCCGCCATCCCAGCTTTCTCTGGCAACAGTTACATTGCTTGGTCGCCGTTGGAGACAACGGCATCATTGTTCCTCTGCATCGCCACGACGACGCGATGACCTCACCACTCAGTCAGTCAACCCGGCCCCCCCCCCCTCCAAGCCCAGAGGTAATGGCCTCCAGATGTGGAACCAGAAGCAGGAAAACACACACACACACACACACACACACACACACACACACACACACACACACACA
>NC_140175.1:72114360-72151860 GCF_963971535.1 Notolepis coatsorum
AACATTACAGTATGTCACTGGTCATATTCTCTTTATCGCTCAGAATATTGTCCAACAGGGCAGAAATACAAGCAACTAATGTTAAATGAGATAGATAGAGGGAACAGACTAGACTGGAAGGCTTGCAGACAGTATAGCAAGTAGCTAGCGGCTAAACGGCTGACATGATTTGTTTGTACTGTAGCTTGGCAGCAATATTGGAGGGTCACGGTCTGTATGATATGAGTGGAGGCAGCTAGTGAGGCTAGCAGCAGTTCACTGACAAGACCCACACACCACTATGGTTCAGGACAAGGAGCAGACTTCCACATCATATGTAGCTCCCAGCTGTTGTGTCTGTAACACAGGAAGTCATAAATCACCCATCAGCACTTGGGAGAACCTTGAAATCCTGTTCTGTCGTGAGAGTTGCCAGGGGCGCTCTGGATTAGATTTTCATCTTTAGTTGAGGCTGTGGTGAGGCGTGAGGTCGCCAGTTCTTGATTGATTGATTGAAACCTTTATTTATTCTCGAAATAAACCATAATTTGCAATGTCGTTTTGCGATTACAAGTTCAAAGTACATATAAAAGGAAAAAAACATTTGCATAAATAGGACAAAACACAGGTGAAAAGAGAAAAAAAACGAATTAAATTAAAACAGTTACTTCAAAACAGTTACATACTGAGGTAGGGTTTGTAATCATGTTTTTAAATTATCCATAGGATAATCAAAACAAAATGCAGGCTTACCAAGTTCAGACTGAGTGTGTAAGCCAATCATTTGAGTGGGTCAGATAAGATCCATAATTCCAATCTAGCATCATTGTAATATATGGTGGCAATTTTCCATCAATGGCCTTAAAGATTAACAGAAACAAATGTCTATTTTGTCTTTCTGATAGAGAAGACAAAACCACCTTTTTTGATCCTCCAATCAGAACGATGGTTATCCTATAACCCTAGTTATATGAATATGGCGAGCGCTCTGCTCTATTGGAATTGTCCCTTTAATCATATGCTATCATGAAAACTTTCTTTTTTTTTTCACTTTTTTGTTTATTATACTTTTTTGAGGACATAGACATTATAAGTATATGTCTGTATATATACATTGTTGTATTGTCATTGTCCACATAGAACAGATAACAACATTAAACAGAAGAAAATAAAATAAAATAAAAAAATAAAAAACAAGAGAAAATAAAACAGAGTTCAAAAGTAAATAATAATACAAACAAACACTGACTTGGTCGCTCGACAGTCGTCTCAAACGTATATACATAGTATATCAAATATATAGCACATGTTTAGGTACCCAAATATGCTTCTCCAATGTATATCCGGTATATCAAATAACTCACGTTGGATTAACGTTCACACAGAAGAATACCCACAAGCAGCATACAAATTGTTATTCTGGAATAGTATGGAACTGTACATCATCCACAAGTACAAGGAATGAACCCCACGTTTTCTTGAACATAGATGAAGAACCTCTCAGAGTGCATCTTATCTTTTCAAGTTTGATAAAGTATAGTATGTCTCTAATCCAATGAAGGTGAGTGGGGGGAGCAGCGGACTTCCATTTAAACAGAATCAGCCGCCTGGCCAGTAGAGTGGTAAATGCCACAACGTGTGCTTTGTGCTTTGAAAGTGATAACATAGGTGGGGAGTATCCAAAAAGCGCTGTCAATACATTTGGTTCAAGATTTGTCTCAATACTTCCCGAGATGGTTTCAAAAATATTTGTCCAATACCTGTGCAAGGAGGGGCATGTCCAAAACATGTGAGTATATGTGGCTGGGGCCGAATGACATCTATCACATATAGGATCGATATCTTCATACATTTTGGCTAATCTGACTTTCGTCAGGTGTACTCGATGAACAATTTTGCATTGTATCAGCCCGTGTCTTGCACAAATAGAAGAAGAATGAACAAGACGTAGAATGTCAACCCAAATGTCATCCGAGATCTCCTCCTCTAAATCCTCCTCCCATTTACTTTTAATATTGTGTATTGTGGTTGGACATAAGGAGAGAATGAGATTGTACATAGTCGATATCATGCCCTTGATGGAAGACATCGGGGTTAAAAAGGAGTCGATGGGTGTTACCTCTGGAAGGTTGGGAAATATAGGGTTAATGCTACAGACATAGCTACGAATCTGTAGATACCGAAAGAAATGTCGGCTATGGATTGAATATTTCTCTGATAATTGCTGAAAGGAGGCAAAAACATTATCTATATATAGGTCACCTAGTGTTTTAATACCGAGTGAGGCCCATAAGGAGAATGCTCCATCCATCAATGAGGGGTGAAATAAAGGGTTAGCTGCTATCGGGGCCAAGTGGGATAGAGTTTTAAACCCAAAGTGGCGTCTGAATTGATTCCAAATTCTGAATGTAGTTTTAACGATTATATTTTTGAAGTAGGGGGCCAATGGAGAACTAATGGGGGCATGTATAAGACCGGTTAGTGAAGCAGGTTTGACAGATGAGGCTTCGATGTCAACCCACATAGGGCACACCAGAGGTTTGTCTGACTGTAGCCATTGCTGTATGATTCTGAGATTGGCTGCCCAATAGTAGGCTCTGAAGTTAGGTAGAGCCATGCCACCCAGAGATCTACTCCTTTGTAATAGAGCTTTACTAATTCTGGGAACTTTGTTATTCCAAATAAATTTGGACACTAGGCTGTCAATTTTTTGAAAGAATGAGTGGGGAAGAAAGATAGGCAGGCACTGGACAAGATAAGAAAACCTTGGGAGAGAGTTCATCTTAACGCAATTGATACGTGCAGCAAGAGAGAGAGGTAATAATGACCAACGTTCAAAATCTTCCTGAAATCGAGTCAGTAGAGAGCCAAAATTAAATTTGAATAGGTCCCCAAATGTATCCCTAATTTGGATACCGAGATATTTGAAGCCATGGGGGGAAATTTTCAATGGGAAGTTATGCAGTGGATAACTTCGAGCTTCTGCATTCAATGGAAGAAGTTCACTTTTGTCTAAATTTAGTTTATACCCTGAAATACGGCCAAATCGGGTGAATATGTCAAGTGCAGCTGGAATAGATGTGGAGATGTCAGACACGTATAGAAGCAGGTCATCTGCATATAGGGAGGTCCTCTGTTCAACACCCCCTCTGATTATACCTTTTATACGAAGGTCTGATCGAAGTGCGATGGCCAACGGTTCAATGGCAACATCGAACAGGAGTGGGCTCAAATTGCAACCCTGTCTCGTGGAGCGGTGTAGATGGAACTGTGCTGAACGTGTGTTGTTAGTCCTTACTGAGGCAGTGGGAGAGGTGTAAAGTAATTTCACCCAAGCTACAAAGTTATCCCCCAGTCCAAACTTTTTCAATGTGTCGAAAAGATATCCCCACTCCACACGGTCAAAAGCTTTGGCCGCATCTAGTGAGATGACAGCCTCCGGGCTAGTTGTGGAGGAAGGGCTATATATGACATTAAAGAGACGTCTAATGTTGGAAAATGAATATCTATTCTGGATAAAACCTGTTTGGTCTGGAGATATGATAGTGGGAAGGACAGGTTCTAAGCGCATAGCTAAGAGCTTTGATAGAAGCTTTAAATCTACCGTCAACTGACTGACAGGACGATAACTTCCACAGGATAGGGGGTCTTTATCTTTTTTTAGCAACAGAGAAATCGAGGCTTGAGTAAGGGATGGGGGTAACTTAAGTGACCTAAATTAATCTGCATACATGTCAATTAAAATGGGTGCCAGTTTATCAAAGAATTTCCTGTAGAACTCTATAGGGTAACCATCTAGCCCCGGACACTTCCCTGTTTGCATAGAGTAGGCGGCCTCTCTGAGCTCATCTATCGTGACTGGTCCCTCCAGCCCTGTGGCAGCCTCCGGGTTTATCTGTGGTATATCCAATGAATTAAAAAAATTATCATAGGCAGAAGGGTCAGAGGTTTGTTCAGATGTATATAAGGAGGAATAAAAGTTTTTAAATTCTTCATTAATTAGCTTGGGATCCGTAGTTAAACCATTGGTTGTCTGGATTTGAGGGATCTGATGTGAGGCAGAGGCCTGTCGTAACTTATGGGCCAATAATTTATTAGACTTGTCTCCATGCTCATAGTACGTCTGTCTGGATTTAATCATTAGATCCTCCACGTAAGCAGAGGAGAGGACATCAAATTTAGCTTGGAGGGAGAGACGTTCTTTATAGACATCCGGGGATGGTTGAGTAGCATGTATGTTATCTAATTGACTAATCTGCTTAGTCAAGTCACTCATCTGTTTTTTTCTATCCTTCCTTTCATAGGCGCTATATGAGATTATCTCACCCCTCAGATATGCCTTCAATGTCTCCCATAGTAAAGATGCTGAAATCTCAGGGGTCTTATTGGTCGATATAAAAAAATCGATTTGGTTGTGTATGAAATTAACAAAATTCTCATTTGACAATAAACGGCAATTTAGGCGCCAGGGAGGTGGCGAGTTGTTATATTCCTGGAAGCACAACTCCAGAAGCACTGGAGCATGATCCGACTATACGATCGCTTCATAAGAGCAGGAGTGTAGTGATGGGATGAGTCGATTATCAATCAGAAAAAAGTCAATACGAGAATAAGTTTGATGAACATGTGAAAAGAAAGAATATTGTCTTCCTTGTGGGTTTAAAAATCGCCAGGGGTCAGAGACCTTGAATTCATTCATAAAGGCATGAATGATTTTGGCAGATCTTGAAGGTACACTATTCCTGGGTGATGAGCGATCTAATCTAGGATTAATCCAGACATTGTGGTCTCCACCCTGAATCAGATAATGTGTTGACATATCAGGTATCCTGGCAAACAGTGTTTGAAAAAAGTTCTCATTGTCCCAATTGGGGCCGTATACATTAGCCAGAATTACTGGTACATCATACAGCCGTCCTATAACTATCACAAATCTCCCGCCAGGATCCGAGATAATATCGGAGTAAACAAAGTTGACAGATTTATGGATTAGAATGGCTACCCCTCTGGATTTCCCTTGAAATGACGAATGATAAACCTGACCCACCCATCTCCTCTTTAATTTGATATGATCCGATCCCTTTAAGTGGGTCTCTTGAAGGAAAGCAATGTTAGCGCCAAGATGTTGAAGATGATGTATCACCTTACTACATTTGATCGGTTGATTTAGGCCTCTGCAATTCCAGCTGCAAAACCTAAGTACACCTCCCGACCGCTGTGCTGATCTAGGTTGGGTCATAATACCGGCAAGATAATGAATAGATGTGCTGGGTACACCGCAAATGAGAAACACTGAAAACAATAAAATAAAACTGCAATAGGGCGACCAAGCCAAGTACACAAAAATAAAAAAGAACTGATACAGACAACATTACTCCCCCTTCCCTCCTCCCCCCTCCCTCCTCCCCCCTCCCCCCTCTCCCCTCCCTCCTCCCCCCTCCCCCCTCCCCCCTCACGCCGAAGCATCTCCCGCTGAGATACGCGTGTGGTGTGGTGCCCGGAGCTCCTGCCCTCTCCAAATGTGACAAATGTTAATATTGTGAAATATCGTAGTCCCAAAATGAAATAGTCTGTATATGCTCAGTCATATGGACATGAATTATGAACTTGCCTTTCAGCTGATGGTTACAGTCTGGGGAACCGCTTTTCTGAGTTTAGTGTTTATGAAAGTCGAGGCGGCGGCCGGGTCTTCAAACGTGTGCGTTGAACCACTCGGCAGAGTGATTTTCAGAACCGCAGGAAACATCAGCCCAAACTTGATACCAGGACAGGCATGGAGTTCACGTTTCACTCCTCCAAACGCAGCCCTCTTCTTGGAAACAGCGCCGGTGTAATCAGGGAAAATAGAGAGCCTTTTGCCTTGGAAGAGTAGAGGGGTGTCACGGGAGGTCGCGCTGGCTTGACGTAGGATTTCGTTCCGGAGATGAAAGAAGTGGACCCTGATGATGAGCGGACGAGGCGTCTCTCCCACTTTGGGTTTAGCCCGCAAAGTGCGATGGGCTCTGTCGAGTAGGGGCTCATCATCCAGGCCCAGTAGGTTCTTGAGTAGGCGGCCGATGAATTCCGTTGGCCGCGGACCCTCCGAGCCCTCAGGTATCCCCACGAGTCGAAGGTTGTTCCTCCTCGATCTCCCCTCTAGGTCCTCACATTTGTCAGTTAGTAATTTCACCTGTGACGTGAGCTCCTTAACAGTGGAGTCAAGCGAGGAGAGCTGGTCACTGTGGTCGCTCGTCACACGTTCCAACTCGCAGATAGTTTGCCCGTGTTCATTTATTTTCAGCAGCAATGGTTCAGTAATATTCACCAGCTCCGTGCGCACTGCAAGGATTTCAGCTCTCAGGTTAGTTGCCGATGAGTCAATTCTGCCACAAATATCTTCCTTCAGCGAGTTCAGCATTGATTGTAAGGCCCCTAGATCAAAGGCGCTGCCGCTGGTCATGTTAGCAGCTGGCGCGTGCGGTGGGGGTGGCCCGGGAGGCTGATCAAAGATTGTTTGTTGTCCTGCACGCGTCGTCCTTAATTTGGGTTTAACAGGACCCATGGACGATTTAAAGTGTCGAAAAGTCTGCCTGACTAGTAGATGAACATACGTTGTCCAGTGTCCAAAGTCCAAAAAGAAAAAACGTAGTTAAAGGACTCTTTATAATTGAAGTTTGTCACAAACCGGCGGAGCGGCGAAAAGCACGTCTTACATGCTCGTCTTACAGCCGAAGCACTACCCCCTGAGGACGAAAAATCCTGAGTTCATCATGAAAACTTTCAACCACATGCACTCACCTACACCTGCCTGACCACGCCCACATCCGCTCACATATAAGCGGCCATACTACCAGCTCCTTCCCCAGTCTTTCACTGCCGAAACGGAAGACACATGGGGTCCTCAGTGAGTCAGAGCAGAGCGCTCTCCATATTCATATAACTAGGGTTATAGGATAACCTTCGTTATATTTCATATGGCTTTACGCTCTGCTCTATTGGAACACAAGAGCGGAGCAGAGCGGAGCAACCATCAGAATACCGGGGAGGATCCGGGCCCCCCTGCCCCCCCTAGTGAGGGACGGGAGGGAGACTGGACCCTGACTGTGCGAAGAGGGAACAGTACCTCAACGCACAGGGTGAGCAGACCGCGGGACTCACCTTTGTTTAGAAGGGCCCGCGACTACTCGGTCGCGCATCCCGCACGCCACCAGGGAACGGACGTGAAGCAAAAAACCCACGTCACAACCCCCAACATCGCAGGGTCGGAGTCAAAAAAACCCGACCTGTGGCAAGGCCGTAGCAGCGGGGCGCTAAGGAGGCCCCAGCCCCAGGCCACATCCCGGGGGCCAGGACCCCCCGAAAAGGGGCCTGGCGAGGTCAACGAGGCCGCGGCATCGAGACCCCACCAGACAGTCACTGGTGACACCACCCCCCACAGCGCCAGCGTATCGGACAGGGCCTACAATAGGTGAAGGCCCTTCTCCACTTGGCACGCCATTCCGAAGCGCTCCAAGGAGGCTTCCCCCCCACAATGTCATGGGGCCAGCTGGCGCACAGGGGAGACAACCCTCCAAGGAGGTTGATCCCTCAATCCAGGCCGACAGGTCTTAACAAGAGCAGAACTCGACCTGCGCCCGGAGCACTGCGGACTAGACAGGTGCCTAAGGGGCTAAGTGTAAGAACAGTATCCCGGCGGAAAGGGTGTTCGGTATGCCGTGCATCATGTCACAATCTCATGGGGTCACGAACCTCACGGAGTTGGAGTTAGCCAACTCCGCCAGGGAACAGATTCCACCACAAACCCTGACCCTGCCAATTTATTAATCCTGTGGGGTCGAGGTTCAGAGAAAGAGTATGACACAATTGGCAGACGTCATAAAACATGCAGGGGCATACTCTCGGGCAGCCGGGGTCAGACCCGGGCTCAACCGGAGATTCGACTCTGCTACCAACACACCAGGGAGACAACCACCCCCCTATGTTTATTAACAGAAAATGGTTGCTCCCTTAACCCATTAAGAAACGCCGGAAACATAACTGCGCGTATACACAGGCTATACAATGAAGTTCAAGGTGTTTCAGGTTTAAAAAGGGTTAACCCAGGCCAACAGGTCAACGAGGGCAAGGCCCGACCTGGGCCTGGAGGACTGGGACCTACACAGGGATGCATAGTGGAGTTGACAGAAGCAGCCTCCCCGACAGCCCCCTCCCATCCCCGGTTTAGCAGGGAGGGAGGGGTGAAACGAATGGAGAAGGACCAACCCACCTAACATTGTGCAAAAAGGTACAACATAGTATGGACCAATGCACACCACTGTTAAGGGCAACTCGTAGTCGCATCTATATGACACACACATTCATGACATCAACCCCTGTGACGTCCGGCCTGCCCTGGCATTTTCCCCCCGGAAAAGCTCAGGGTCCTTCGGGGTACCAGAACTTGTCTGCGCCCTGGCGGACAACTGGTTAAACTGATCCGGTCCGGCGTGACCAGGACAAGTCCCGTGCCCTTGTCACGCCGCCGCCCCCAGTCGTAAGAGGGGGGTAGGTACGCGTGTCGATCCAAAACATCACTTCTGTAACTGAGAAGCCGTCGGTCTTGCTGAGTTTGTTATTTGAGCCGAAGAGAATGGACTTGTGACTGCAACTTGTTCCTGTTTGCGGACGACTCAGCCCTGCTGGTCTCTGACAAGAACGAGTTACAGGTTGAAAAAGCCCTCAGCTCGGAACTAGGCAAAATCTGCATATGGCTCGCCGACAACAAACTATCATTACACATGGGCAAAACAGAGTCCATACTCTTCGGTTCAAATAACAAACTCAGCAAGACCGACGGCTTCTCGGTTACAGTGGGTGACAATATTGTCACAAGGAAAGATGAAATTACCTACCTAGGTTCCATCCTAGAGGCTAATCTTTCCTGTGACAAAATGGCATCCAATGTAATAAAAAAAGTCAACCAACGAACTCGATTCTTGTACCGGATCTCCTCTCTGGTAAACAAGAATACCCTGAAGACTCTGGCAGGAGCACTCATTCAAGGGTACTACGACTATGCTTGCACCTCATGGTACCAAAGCACCTCAAAGGTACTAAAAAACAAATTACAAATATCTCAAAACAAGCTAGTCAGACTACTGCTTGACCTGACTCCTAGAACCCACCTCACCCCGGCCCACTTTGACAACCTAGGATGGCTTAGAGTAGACGACAGAGTACAGCAACTTGCAATGGGGCTGGTCTACAAGATACACTACGCGTCCAAGGTACCCATGTACATGTCAAAATACTTCCCAAAGGTCAGTGAATACCACGATCACAACACCAGAGGGAGCTCCACAAATCATGTTAAACCCAGATTCGGCTCAAACAAGGGACTAAACACGTTTTGCAATTATGCCACATCAATGTGGAACGCCCTACCCAAAGCTGTAAAGGAATGTGAATCACTACCCACTTTCAAAAACACTCTCAAAGAACACCTACGGGAGACTGCAATTCGAAACTGGCCTCTACAAATGTCTTAACCCAGTTGTACAGTAAATTACAAATTGGCTTTGTCAGTATTCCAATGTACAGTGTACAGTGTCCCCCCCCACCCCAACCCCCCCCCCCCCTCCAGTGTACAGCCCCCACCCACCAACCCCACCCCACCCACCCAACCTCCTCCAATGTACAGTTTCTACGTCAAATGTACCGTAATTCCTCTAATAGTAACCAGGTCTCAAATACAAGCCGGGTCTCTATTAATGGCCGGGTGCGCTCTTGAGCTAAGCAATTATAAGCCGGCCTCCTAATACAAGCCGGGTTACTAATATACTGAGCTGCATACTGAGCTAGTTACTTGATTTCACTTTGAAAACGTTGAAATGACCAGTGACCACCTGTAATTGCACGGTTTACTATTTCATACAGTACTTGGTTTCAATAAATGAACCCAGTACATTTTACTGGGTTCAAACTGACACAAAATGTTGATTTATTCATTATGATCCGTTTGAAAATTTGAAATATAGGCCTCCCTCTTATACAGGCCTCCTCCTAATACAAGCCTGGTACCCGCTACAGTTGAAACAAATACAAGCCGGGGTTACTATTAGAGGAATTACGGTATATACACTCTTTTTCTGGACACTTTTTGTATCACAAACAGTACTGTATTTGCAAATCTGATATGTCATAAATGTATAGATGTAGCAGTACTGTCTATCTGTATGTCATGTATGTCATATATGTTATGATGAATTGAAAATGGGGGACCCTGATGTAAACAAGACGAAAATCTTTCTCTGGTCTGCATCCCCTTAACAATTGTATGTATTGAGCTGTACTGTACTGTACCCATTCTGCAATCTGTTAATAAACTTTTCAATCAATCAATCAATCAATCAATCAATCAAAAACTCTGTTTTGCCCATGTGTAATGATAGTTTGTTATCAGCGAGCCATATGCAGATTTTGCCTAGTTCCGAGCTGAGGGTTCCAACCTGTAACTTGTTCTTGTCAGAGACCAGCAGGGCTGAGTCGTCCGCAAACAGGAACAAGTTGCAGTCACAAGCTGATGACATGTCATTTGCATAAATTAGGAACAGTAGCGGTCCTAGTATGCTTCCTTGTGGAACACCACAGCTCACTGTGAGGGGGGGGGGGGGGGGGGGGGGGTAGGACCAACAGTCTCGACTGCGTCGCATCATCTATCCTTTACAATGACAGCGGTCTGTAGCACAGGCCCTGTAACTCACGGACATGTCTCTTGGCCAATAAGAAAACGCGCCTGTGACGTCTTCAATGGCCGGGGAAATCCTGTGTCCCACTATCCTAATTTGGTGTGGGAGACAGGGAAATCCCCCCCCCCCTCCCTGTGACAAGAGAGACAACACCTTCGTCAGGGAGACTGATAGGTAGAAAGGCACAACCTCTCGGCCAATCAGTTTCGTAAAGGATATAACTATATCCGGGGGGGGGGGGGGGTTATTTCCCCACCCCCCTCAACCACCTCACCCCTGATACGACGCAATAAAAAAGGCAGAGCCGTGACACCAGTTGTATAGTGCGTAATAGCTTCACATCCTACACGCCAACCACAGCCGATAACCTCATTTGTGTAAAAAACTGGTTTTATCCACGGCTCTGGCTTATGTGTGAAAAACTTGCCACTCGCAATTTTTTTCCTTTACCCTCAAGCAAAGAAAAAATACCAGACTGAAGAGAGGGACATATGTACAACTCTGTAAGCTAACAGTAGCACACCAGTTGCGGACTCAAATGCTACGTTTTATCCTAAAACGTATTTACATGAAACACACAACCCTCATCGTACAGCGAAGACATCAAGTTAACTTTTACCACGTAAGAAAGATCACTGGCTTAGGTAGAGAGAAAGGACATAAGCCCTTGGCTAAGTGCTACAAATACAGGCCTTGCAAGTTATACACAACAGCAACCAAAGCAAATTTCAGAGAAATTTGTACAAACTCCCAAGCAAGAACGCGACCCTAGCATTTTTAGCTGTGGGTTTATATTGCACATGTCGTATCCCCCAAAATACAGTGAATTAAACACACGTTTTGTTAACAAAAAACAGTCCCCCTTTAGAAGGGACCCTTTATTTTTAAATGTCACGTGCGTCGCCCGCCGCGCACAGGGTGTCGTTTGCCCCCACGGGCAGCTGGCCCGGAGGGACGGTGCTGGGGAGCCGTCTGGCCACGTCGTTCCCTACCGTTCCCCCCGGGCGCAGCATGACTGGCGACAGCGGTGGCGCCGTCTTCTCCCCGTCCATGAGGCTTCTTGCTGGGAGGGCCAGCAGTGGCGGTGGCGACGGCTGGAGCCCTGCTCCGGCGTTGTCTCCACGTCACGCCTCCGGTCGTGGTGGTGTCGGGCCGGGGGAAGTGGGGTTGTAGGACGAACCACTGCCCCTCCATGTCCCTGCAGGCTGACGCCATCTCCTGCATCGCCGAGCCGAAGAGCCCAGCGTCGGAGAGGGGGGCCATGAGGAGGGGGATCCTCCGGTGGTCCGTCAGTGGCGCCTGCTCAAGCCAGAGGTGGCGCTGGATGAGAGTGGCCATGGCGCTTCCCCGCAGCTATTGGCTAGCTGCAAGAGATGCAGGTGGGCTCCCGTCGCCTGGGCGTGGAGGTACTTCTGGTGGTCATCCAGTACCACTCCGCCCGCCATCAGCCCCGACATGAAGCACGCTAGCTGCGCGATGTTGGACGTCGCAGCTAGGCTCTGGGTCGAGGCGATGTAGACCTGGTCACTCCAGACAGCCAACTGCTTAGCCGACTTCCCCTTGGTTTCTTCTTCGGCTCCCACACCATCTCGGGGCAAAGGATAGATGCCATCGGACTATCAAGCCGTGGCACCCCCTCCTTTAACCCCTGGACCAAGCCCACCACCCGTGTGAAAGGCACGTAGGTGGGGGTGAGGCTGATGATGCGGGGGATTACCTGTCCCCGCGACATGTAGGCCTCCATTGAAGGGAAGAACGGGCAGACAACGCTCGCCTCCCTCACAGGACGGCGTTGCCAGAGATGACCTATCATGTCATCGGGATCAGGTGCCGGCAGTGGCGTCGGCAGTGGCACCCCGTTAGCACGGGCTTGGGGAACAAAGCATGCAACTCCCTTTGCGTACATTCTTCCGCTTCGCTCGCATCCCTCGCGTTTGGGAGGCTACACTCACTGTCTCGGTAAGATAAGTGGGAGCCAACGTCCAGTGCGGATGATAGCAGGGCATTTCGTCTCGGAGGTGGTGACTTGAACCCAGTCTCGGAGTACGAGGCTCTCCAGGGAAACACAGCATCCTCTGACTCTCCACTGGGGCGTCGAACAAGAATTCCCCTGCCCCCTCCATGTAATCCTCTGTTTCCATTGGACGCGATGGAGAGGAGACAAGGGAATCCTCGCTCGTAGCCAGCCCGACACAGCCGCTAAACTGTCCGCCCCCGCCGTATGACGAGAACGAGCCGAGGCGAAGAGCTTGCGCGCGCAAATCACCGTCCACCAGAGGGACCGTCAGACCAGCTGACTGCCCTCTGACGGTGGGACCAGAGCCGGAACTCGGCCATCTCACAGGAGATGGGAGCTCGACGGCCCCTCTGCGACGCGCACTCTCCTCCGGGCGCCGCTGAGGCACACCTGCCTGCCACAACCGTGGCGCCAGGAAAGCCCCATGATGCACGGAGGAAGCCGCGACTGTGAAGCGCCGGTGGAGGTCAGAACGATAGTCGTCTAAACCCTCCGGTGGTGAAGACATTATATTCTTCTTTTCTCAAAAATTTGCGAGAGAGAGAAAATAAAAAACACAATGTCAGCACAGCTCCTTAACTAACACTAACTACTACAGCACTGATCTGAAGAAGGTGCACTGCAGCACGGACTTCCAGGTGGTGAAAGTAGGGAAGGAGCTGGTAGTATGGCCATGACCCCAGTTATATGAAATATAACTGTTGCTTCTGACAGTTAAGATGTGAACTACTTTCACTGTTTTATGTTGCTTTATGTTTTCTTTACGGCTGTCAAAGTTATTAACGCGTTAACGCACAATTATAAAGAAAATAATAATAATAATTTTTTTTTTAATTCTTTTTTTTACTAGACTGACTATTCCGAGTGAGGAGAGGCACTGTGTGTGTGTGTGTGTGTGTGTGTGTGTGTGTGTGTGCGTGTGCGTGTGTGTGTGTGTGTGTGTGTGTGCATGCATATGCTTATGTGTATTTTCTTTAAAGTAACTATTAATAGTTTGTCCTCCTCTGGGAGGCAGTACGATGAGAAGCAGATGCTTTGGCCTCTAGACCCTCTGATAATCACCTCTTCGGAATACTCACTGATCCCTCTCACAGGCTCTCATTATGTTTGGTTTGCATGATACACAGCCATTAAAAGTCCCCTTGATTGAATGTTTACTGTATTACATGAAACATCCAGAACATCCACGGAATGTGGTTAATGTTTTTGAGATGGCAGGAACAGAAGGGTGAATGGTAAAGTATAGGCCATTATAATAAAACACATGATACCTGTGCCCTAATGATAAGGTCACACACTCAATGAAGAAACCCAATGGCCGTCACAACCCAGCAGCACCACTAGCACACAACCTATTTGTGCGTTCACAACAAAAGCAGCAAAAGCCAGCATATCACTAGGGTTATCGAGTGGGCACCCCCCTTCACTGGTGTTTCTTCAAGTTAGGCCCACGACCTCGGGAAGGCTCAGTGGTTAGTTGCAGTGTCCCAGAACCATCCCCCTCCATGCTAGCTCCCACCTTTCCATGATATTCACACACCAAACCTCCCTATGTCAAAAATACAATTCCTACAATATTACACATGAAACAGCAATAACACATAAGAAAAGGAATACTGTTAAACTTTGTTTACTTTGGCCCCCAGCTGACATAATTTCTCCTCAACGGACTGCCTTTCAATGCTTCTTCTGACATCTCATTTACCGCTTTTCGCAAACTCCGCCCACGAATCCACAACTCTCCCAATAATGATGAAGTTGATCGTGCTATAAATCCTCTGCATCCTACTTCCACTGGACAAACCCTGGCTTTCCACCTCACTGTTCAGTCTCTGCTGCCAAGTCTGCATATCTCACCCTTTTCCTTTCATATGCCTCCTCCACTGAATCCTCCCAAGGCACGGCCAATTCTATCAAGTAAACTGCTGACTGCGAGACCATAATACTAGGTCAGGCATCAAGTTAGTGCTAACTATCTCTTGTGGAACAACACATTTTCCTCCCAAATCTACCTGCATCTTCCAATCAGTAGCTCCATTTAGGTGGCCTGACTCATGCCTGCCATATGATAACTAGGCCTTCTTTACAGCGAGGTCCAACAAGGAGCGATTTAGTCATTGATTTCACCTAATCGGTCTTCATCCTAAAGGGGGCAATTCGTTTTGCAGACATGGCAAAAACACAAGACATACTGTGGGAGATAAACATACAATGTGGCAGTTCATAAAGTATCATTCCATAATAACCATAAACTGAAATGCAATTAAAACAGTTGAATAGCCATGTTATAGAATCAGCACAGGGATCTTAGACGACAACGACACTGACAACGACAGCGACAACAACAACACCAACGTCAACAACGGCAACGTCAACGTCAATATCAATGACAACAACAACAGGTTAAGGAACCCAACCTGAGCATGACACAAGGGCAAAATGGCCGGCGTGTGAATATGGTCACCGTCTCTGAGCTGTCTTGGAGCAGCTGCAAGTATTATTATAGGCTGATGTCATTGTAGTTCAATACGGACAAGGCTTGTGTTTGAGTTTGACATTTGAGCACAACCCTAAAGCACACCTAAACCGCGTGGGTCCACCTGTTGAGCACAACTGGCCTACTGTATATTAAAATAGTTTCACATACACTCGCATTTATATAGCGCTTTTGATTTGATTTTGTTGATGGATTAAAAACACACAACAAGGATCCAAAGGATAACATGAGAAAGAGTAAGACCCTTATTTCCGTCATGGTCCCAGGGCTGTTAGGCCACAACAAAAACATGACAATGACACAAAACACATACATTTAAAACATTAGAAGACGTTACCTATAGCAAAAAATGTATATCACACAATAACAAAAAACGTATTGGAAACCCATACAAACTATAGGGGGCTATTCCTCTATTCTGTCCATGAGCCATTTCCTGACGCTTCTCTCGAAGCTGTGGAGGCTTGAGCTCTGCTTGATGGGGATAGGCAGCTTGTTCCAATCCTGGGCTACAGAGAAAGTAAGGGAGCACTGGCCCAGTTTGGAACGGAAAGAAGCAGGCTTCAGGTTTGCTATATGCTTGCTCTAGTTCTGTGGTTGTGGGATTCACTGACCGGGGTGAAGTAGTTCTGGAGGTATCTAGGGGACCTTTGGTTTATAATATTGTGCACTATGTTCAGTCTGAGCTGAGTAACTCTGGCCTCCACAGGAAGCCAGTTTAGCTCCTGAAAGTGACTCCTCCCTATGTGGGTGCGGGGGCCAAGACCCATTACTACCCTTACCAACTTGTTTTGGGAAACCTGAAGCTTCTTTTTATGGTTTCTGTCAGGCCCTCGAACCAAGACACGCTACCATAGTCAAAGTGGCAGAGTACTAGGCTATTTGCTAGTAGCCTGAGACTATCTCTGCCAAGGAGGTTGGCTTTCCTAGCTAGGTACCTGGTGCGGGCGTTGACTTTGCCCAGTACTTGGGAGACCATAGCCTCCCCATCTAGGCTCCCGTCTATCATACTGTACAGCCTAGATACTTCGCTTTTTCTTTTCTGTTTTAGGGTTACAGCTCCTAACTGGATATTAAACTCCCGTGCTTTCCTGAGCGTGGGCTTGGAGCCAAATAGTACTGCCTCTGTCTTACCTAGGTGAAGAGAAAGCCTGTTGTCCGAAAG
This sequence comes from Notolepis coatsorum, assembly GCF_963971535.1. Classification (NCBI taxonomy): domain Eukaryota; kingdom Metazoa; phylum Chordata; class Actinopteri; order Aulopiformes; family Paralepididae; genus Notolepis; species Notolepis coatsorum. Next base: position 72,130,725 of record NC_140175.1, read on the forward strand.
TCAACTGCTGACCCCTGCAAGTTCTTCTCCTAGCATCTGTTCTAGTGTGTTCTGATCCTTATGTGAGACGTCTGCAAATAAAAACAAGTTACATGAGCATGCTGCTGACATGTCATTTATGTACAGTAAATAAAGGAGCGGTCCTAGCACGCTTCCTTGTGGGACCCCACATACAATGGGCTTGGCCTCTGACATAGTGCCACTGACCTCAACCCGCTGGAGTTGAAAGGTCCTGCATATAATAATAATAATAATAATAATAATAATAATAATAATAATAATAATAATAATAATAATAATAATAATAATAATAATGCATTCTATTTATAAGGCGCCTTTCAAGGCACTCAAGGTCGCCGTACAACAATTTAAAAACAGTTAAATTCACAATCACAATCCATTAAAATATAAAAAATAAAAAAATATAAAATCAGACAAAATAAAATCAGATATACGCCTGCCTAAACAGGTGGGTTTTGAGGTGGGTTTTAAATGGAATGATGGAGTCAATGTTCCTGATGTCGGGGGGGAGGGAGTTCCAGAGGCGAGGGGCAGAGCAGCTGAAGGCTCTTGACCCCATGGTGGACAGACGGGCTGGGGGGACGGTCAGGTTGTTGGAGGAGGCAGACCTGAGGGACCGGGTGGGAATGTTGATGTGAAGGAGGTCGGACAGGTATGGAGGGGCGAGGTTGTGAATGGCCTTGAATGTATGGAGGAGGATCTTGTAGTCTATGCGGTGTTTAATGGGAAGCCAGTGTAGTTGGCGTAGGACGGGGGTGATGTGACTGATGACGGGGGTTCTGGTGATTATACGGGCAGCAGCGTTCTGGACCAGTTGGAGCTTATGGAGGAGTTTGTGGGGGAGACCAAAGAGAAGGGAGTTGCCGTAATCCAAGCGGGAAGTGACGAGGGAGTGGACCAGGATTGCGGCGCTGTTGGGGGTGAGTGAAGGGCGGAGGCGGTTGATGTTGCGAAGGTGGAAGTAGGCGGACCGGATGATGTTATTGATGTGGGAATGAAATGATAGGGTGCTGTCGAGTATGACACCCAGACTCTTGACCTGGGGGGAAGGGGACACCAAGGAGTTGTCTATGGTGAGGGTGAAACTGGGGTGCTTGGTGAGTGTGGACTTGGAGCCAATGAGAACTACCTCTGTTTTGTCACTGTTTAATTTGAGGAAATTTGAAGTGAACCAGGATTTGATTTCCTGTAAACAGGCACAGAGGGAAGAGGGAGGGAGGGTGGAAGTGGGTTTGGAGGAAACATAGAGCTGGGTGTCGTCCGCGTAACAGTGGAAATTGATGCTGTATTTATGGAGAATCCGACCAAGTGGGAGGAGGTAGATGATGAAGAGGATAGGGCCAAGGACAGAGCCCTGGGGAACACCGGAGGAGAGGGGGGATGGATGGGATGTGAATGATTTTAGCTGAATGAACTGAGTACGGCCAGAGAGATATGAATGGAACCAGTCTAGGGATGTGTGGGAGATTCCAATGGAGGCTAGTCGGTTAAGGAGGGTGGAGTGAGATATGGTGTCAAATGCGGCGCTTAGATCGAGGAGGATGAGGATGGATAATAGTCCGGAGTCAGCTGCCATCAGTAGGTCATTTGTGATTTTGAGGAGGGCTGTTTCTGTGCTGTGACGGGGTGAAAACCAGATTGGAACTGTTCATAGAGGTTATTGTTGGAGAGGTGAGCTTGAATCTGAGAAGCCACTACTTTTTCCAGGATTTTTGAGAGAAATGGTAGGTTGGAGATAGGGCGGAGGTTATTGAAAATGTTGGGGTCTAAACCAGGTTTCTTTAGAATCGGTGTTACAGCAGCTGATTTGAGAGATGATGGGACAGAACCAGAGGTGAGGGAGGAATGGATGATTGCAGTTATAAGGGGCAGGAGAGAGGGGAGGGAGGCTATGACCAGGGAGGAGGGCATGGGGTCAAGTTGGCAGGTGGATGGCTTGGATTTCCGGATGAGTTTTGATATATCGGCAGCAGAGGGGAGATGGAAGCAGAGGAGAGGTGCAGAGAGAGGGGGGGGGTGTGGAGCTAGGGGAGATGGACAACTGGACATGAGAGAGGTCAGTTGCTGGTGGATATTGGCTATTTTTAAATTGAAAAATGACATCAGGGAGTTACAATGTTCAGTGGAGTAGAAGTGTGAGGGAAGGGAGTCAGGGGGGCAGAGTGAATTGTTGACCACTGAGAACAGGGCCCTGGTGTTCCCAGCACCAGCAGTGATTTTGTCAGCAAAATATTGGGATTTGGCTGAGGAGAGGGCGTCTTTGTAGTGGAGGATATGGGTATGGTGCATCTGTTTGTGAACAGTGAGTCCGGTTTTTCTGGAAAGCCGCTCCAGCTGACGTCCTTTGGCTTTCAGCAGACGTAGGTGAGGGGAGAACCAGGGGGCAGAGTGGGGGAATGACACAGTCCTGGTTTTGAGGGGGGCAAGTGAGTCCAGCAGAGTTTGAAGACTGTCGTTGTAGTGGGAGACGAGCTGATCCGGGGTGCATGGGGGGATGGTAATGGGGAAACTGTCGATGCCTCAAAGTGCTTTACAACTTATGCCTCACATTTACCCGTTCACTCACACATTCACACACAGACAGCGGAGGCAACCATGCAAGGTGCCAACCTGCTCGTCAGGAGCAGTTAGGGGTTAAGTGTCTTGCTCAAGGACACTTCGACACACTGCTGGGAGGAGCCGGAATCGAATCCAGAACCATCAGATTACCAGACGACCTCTCTACCTCCTGAGCCACTGTCACCCCCTTTGGAGGTCCAGTTGAATATTCATTAATTGTACTGTAAATGATCTGGACATGGGAGAACTTTGGAACTCCAATTTTGACCTATCTGAGTTTAAAAGAAATGTGCTCCTTTGTTTGCAGAGAAGGTTCCATGATCCTGAAGCCCCAAAAAATCCATTAAAAAAATATCTATGCATTTGAGGGAACAGGTTTTATGGTACAATGATGTTCAGTTAGGAAAAATTATTAGCTGTTTTCAACTGCAAATTATGTCCCTAACTGAAAACTTTATCAAACAACATAAATAAATCTGTTCACCTCACGTCATTTTATTGCATTATAACAATTTTCTTCTTTTTATATAGATACTTGCCGTCAGTGTATCTGTATAATATCAGCATGCAAAATATCACAATATATTGCCATATGGAGTTCCCCCCACCCCTACAGTGCAACTATCCTTCTCACAGCCACAGGATGTTAATCATACATAATGCAGCTGTAATAAATACAAAATTCTGAGGGAACATTGGGCATACCTAATTTAGAAAATAAACATGTTTCTATAAGCTCAGAGATGGGATCTTGTGAGGTTGAAATGTTTTCTGAGACAAGATTGCGTGTTTAATTCACTCATAAAAAATAGGGAAACAATGTCCAGGCACGCACTCCAGGTTTTTCCAAATTTATTGGCAGCCTGTAATCATATGACGTTTCGGTGTGAACACACCTTCTTCAGAATGGCTTGCATGAAGCATGAAGGGTAAGTGACCCTAGTAAATACAAGTCAAACAGGAAGTGACAACATAGGAAGTGACAACACATTCCCACAAGAGATCTGCAAAAAAGTACAAAATACCACTTACAAGCACAACCTTTTCAGAATTATGTAAATCAAAAAGAAGCATGTAAATAAAAATAAAAAAGAAACAGTAAATCACAAAGAGATATATCTATAGATAGTTATATATATTTTATACATAGTAGGCCTACATCTTAAACTCTAAACATAAACACTCATGACCCATATAAGCCATCTTTCAATTATAAAGAATGATAAATGAAAATAGTAAACAATCGAATGAAATGAAATAATCAAATGAAACAGGTCAAAACATTTTCCTCATTGAGGCCTCTAGGCTCTAGACAATCCAGAAAATGAATATAGAAGCATTCCCTTTGTAGCAAGAGCCTGTCTCTGTCGCCGCCTCTTGGTGGTCTCAAGACCTGCTCTATACCCATGTATTTTAAGCCAGAAATATCATGTCCTAACTTATTAAAGTGCCTTGCAACTGAAGACGGAGGTGTGTTCCAGGAACCACCCAAATACTTCTACAAACGGCAACCTAACTTAAGGGACCAGTTAGTTAAAACAGATTTTCCCAAACAATTTACCCATTTTATGGCTAATATTCCAAATGGCAATTTTCCATGTTTGTCTTGTACCCAATGTCATGGCATGATTAAAGAGAAATTTTATTTACAACCAAGTACAGGTAGGAGTATCGCTGTTAGAGGCCGGATTACCTGTAATTCTGATTTTGTTGTTTACTTGCTTAAATGTCCTTGCAACCTTTACTATGTTGGAAAAACAAGAAGACGTTTTAAAAATCGAATTTCGGAGCACAAATGTTCTATAAGAAGAAATGACGAGAAGTCTTCAGTTGCAAGGCACTTGTGGCCAGGTATTGATCGAAAAAGAGATCTTTGATCTCAAGTGACTACCTGGTAAAATAAAGGTAAAATAAAAAATAAATAAAAATAATAAGTTAGGACATGATATTTCTGGTTTACACTTTGGGTGCCATGGGTTAAATTCATTATCAACCGTAGGTTGCCGGCTCTATTTGTCTATAGAGAAAGTCCCCTTCTTTGCAGGGCTATAACTTTTTAAATTCTATTGCTACATTGCCATTATTAGGGCCCATTCAAAGTCCTATATGTATTGTTCATTGTGTAGCAACGTTAAACTTTTTCATTCACATATTCATAGTAAAGTATGGTCTAATGTATAAGTATGTTTTCATCTCTTTCTGCAGCTTTCTCCAGAACGTGATCTATAGCCCCAAATACATTATATTGATGATGCAATACAGTTTTATGGCAATCAGCGCGATATAAAAAATTCCAACTAGACGTACTTCTAGAAGTTACTACACATCATCTGATGTTGACCGGATGGGCTAGGGGGCGTTTATAATTCCATGGGCAGCGTTATACCAATCATCTAATGTGGGTCAAATGTTGATAATAGCAGTTAGTATCGAAGACGGTAATTTTACATGCTAAAACTCACCCCAGTCTCTGCGCGCCGTTGGGCGATCATTGTAGAGTAGACATTTTACCATTATGGGATGTCGATTTACCCGGTCCATCTCCAGCTTGTATAATGGTATATACGTCCAAATCATGTTGTTTATCGAGTTATTGGCAATCGATCGCTATGTAGTGTGTCGAGATCGAGTCCCGGGACCTATAGCGAGTGCCCGGAAGTAATATGGCAGACCAGCACAACCTCTACGGCACTTCCTGTTAAGCGATTGCGCCGATCGGCCACCAGATGGCGCTCCTGAACCGCCAGAGAGCTCAGTGGGTCCTCCTGGTGGATCTCAGGCCAGCAGAGGGGAAATATGAATCCGATCCCAGATTTTTGAAATATTGATATTAAAGACGCTGTAAAGCGTCCTCGGCAACTTGAGCATGGCCGGGAATGACGCTTTTAAGCGTTTTCCGGCAGTCAAAGTGTTAAAATACATGGGTATAGAGCAGGTCTTGAGACCACCAAGAGGCGGCGACAGAGACAGGCTCTTGCTACAAAGGGAATGCTTCTATATTCATTTTCTGGATTGTCTAGACTCTAGAGCCTAGATGCCTCAATGAGGAAAATGTTTTGACCTGTTTCATTTGATTATTTCATTTCATTCGATTGTTTACTATTTTCATTTATCATTCTTTATAATTGAAAGATGGCTTATATGGGTCATGAGTGTTTATGTTTAGAGTTTAAGATGTAGGCCTACTCTGTATAAAATATATATAACTATCTATAGATATATCTCTTTGTGATTTACTGTTTCTTTTTTCTTTTTATTTACATGCTTCTTTTTGATTTACATAATTCTGAAAAGGTTGTGCTTGTAAGTGGTATTTTGTACTTTTTTGCAGATCTTTTGTGGGAATGTGTTGTCACTTCCTATGTTGTCACTTCCTGTTTGACTTGTATTTACTAGGGTCACTTACCCTTCATGCTTCATGCAAGCCATTCTGAAGAAGGTGTGTTCACACCGAAACGTCATATGATTACAGGCTGCCAATAAATTTGGAAAAACCTGGAGTGCGTGCCTGGACATTGTTTCCCTATTTTTTATGTATGATATCAGAGGTTACAGCACCCAGTGTCAAGTCTAGTGAGGTGAGCGCGTTCTACTACTTTTTTTCACATGTTTAATTCACTCCACATATCCATCTCAACCAGCTGTACAATGCATACTATGTGTGTGAGAACAAAAGACAGAGAGAGAGAGAGAGAGAGAGAGAGAGAGAGAGAGAGAGAGAGAGAGAGAGAGAGAGAGAGAGAGAGACCATTTGCCTGTGTGGTGTTTGGACTCGGCATGACCACAAACAACAATATCTCATATTTCTGCTGAATCAGTGAACAACGCCAGGGAGGGAGAGAGAAAGAGAGAAAGAGAGAGAGAAAGAGAGAGAGAGACACACACACACACAGACAGACACACAGACAGACACACGGACAGACAGACTGTCTGTCTGTCTGTCCGTGTGTCTGTCTGTGTGTCTGTCTGTCTGTGTTCTCTCTCTCTCTCTCTCTCTCTCTCTCTCTCTCTCTCTCTCTCTCTCTCTCTCTCTCTCTCAGACAGACAGACAGACAGACAGACAGACAGACAGACAGACAGACAGACAGATGGACTAGAGTGAGACAGTACAGAGGTGTCCTCTGTAGAGTCCAGTTTCAATGTTGTGATGTCAGATATTGATCAGCAGATAAAGCATGTCTGTCACTTGCCTGCGTCCTACAGTACTGCACATGGGCGGGGCTCCCGAGTCCCAACAGTATCCACTCTGGCCTGTCAATCAAACTGCCCGCCTGTCGATGCTCAGGAAAGTGCCGCTTCAAGAGTCAAGCTAAGCAACCGTAAGGCCAAGTTTGATGGGATGGGAGTACAGAAGAATGCATAAGGGTTGTGACCACTTCCCCACATTAGACTGTGTCTATCTGCACAGCTCTGCACACTGTATCTGCTGCGCACACAAACACACACACACACACACACACACACACACACACACACACACACACACACACACACACACACACACACACACACACACACACACACACACACACACACACAGCAGGAGAAGGTCTGCAGCATAGTGGATTGCGCTGACACACACACACACACACACACACACACACACACACACACACACACACACACACACACACACACACACACACACAGTAGGGCTAGTGGCTGGACTGACCTAGCACATCAATAATGAAGGATTAACACACACACACTCACACAAATGGAGGGATAGAGATATTTAAAGGTATGACACAGGAGGAGAGAAGGATGACAGATGAAGAAAGAAAGGACTGCAGAGAGAATGAAAGATGGAAAGGTGGAGAGAGAGGGGGAAAGAGAACGCTGTCTTCTCTAAAAGAGAGGGAAATGATGATGAAGTGATAGGAGGGGAACGATGGCGGGGAATGATGGAGGGGAGGATGTAGTTACAGTATGATGTACAGAGGAAGCAGAGTAGAGAAAAAAGAGAGAGAGAGAGAGAGAGAGAGAGAGAGAGAGAGAGAGAGAGAGAGAGAGAGAGAGAGAGAGAGAGAGAGAGAGAGAGAGAGGGAGACAGGTGGAGAGGGAGAGAGAGAGAGGGGGAGAGATTTTACATTAAAATCCTCTCCGTTGGGTCACTTGAGTCTCATGTGCAGAGCCTTGTGCTTATGAAGGGGTAGGGTCACTTCAAAGAACACAAACATATGAAGAGAGAAAGACGAGGGATGCTGGAGGATGTGGAAGGGAGGAAAATATGTAACTGTGATGTGATGGCTGTTGAAAGAGAAGGGATACATTGAGAGAAGAGAGAGAGAATAGAGCGAGTATGGAGGGAGAATAAAGGGATGAGAACAGACTGCTACTGTAGAGAAAAGGAGGGATGGGTGGACTTAATGCAGGAAGACAGAAAAGGGTGTAGTTGTGATGTGAGAAGTGGACACAGGCAATGATGCAGAGAGAGAGAGTGAGAGTGAGAGTGAGAGTGAGAGAGACAGAGAGAGAGAGAGAGAGAGAGAGAGAGAGAGAGAGAGAGAGAGAGAGAGAGAGAGTCCTCTCCTAGTCATGACGGAGCACCAGACATCACAGTGACAGAGCTCTGGTCCCCATGGCAACCCCGTCCTATCGGACGGAGGAGAGAGATGGAGGGAGGGAGGGAGGCAGTGAGGGAGTGGGGTGATGGAGGGATAGACAGACAGACGGAGAGAGAGAGAGAGAGCTACTCACGGCAATGCTGTTGCTACTGTGCCATTCCCGTGGAAAGGTGTTTCTGACATGGCTGCCTCTCCTCTCTCCTCTCTACCTCCTCTCCTCCCCCTCCTCTCTTCTGTCCTCCCTTCAGGGGCGTATGTTACTGCCCTTCTTCTTCTTTTCCTCCACCACCTCCTCCTCTCCTCCTCTCCTCTCCTCCTCTCGGTCGGCTGTGTGTGTGTCCGTCACACCAGCAGAGAGTGTCAGAGAAGCAGCTGCAGCGTCCCGGTGGCGACCGTGCACTTTCCTGCATCTCCCTGCATCGCTCGGCTGACGGGAGGGGAAGGGTGTGTGTGTGTGTGTGTGTGTGTTAATGTGTGTCAGCATGTGTATGTGTGAGTGCATGTGAGAGAGTGTGCTTCTATATGTATGGGAGAGATAGTGAGCATGCGGTGGATTGAATGAGAGCACAGGGAGAGAGAGAAAAAAGAGAGGGAAAGAGATGTGGTGAAGAAAGAGAGACTGAGGGAGCGAGGGAGGGAGATAGAAGAGAGAGAGCGAGAGAGGGGAAGAAAGAGAGAGGGCAGATGATAATGGGGAGGAACAGCTAACCTGCCTTATCCAGGTTGCTGTCTTGAGAGCGTCCCTCCTTAGAGAATAGAGGAGATGCCCCTTAAAGACACAGATAACACATTATTTACAATGCCTCCACGTCCACCCACAAAAACACAATATTTATTTGTCTCATTAGTGGTTATATCTTAGATCATTGCACTAGTACTAGTGTGTATAGCCTGGTGACCATCCCTCGATGGCCTATCCTGGTCCTCAGGCATTTGTAAGCGACATGAACCTTGAACGCCATGCAAATTAAATGCTTGGTGTGCATTTTTGCTTGGTGAAATGCTTGGTGGCCTTGGCCCTCCTCCTCCTAAACAGCAAAATTGTTCTTGTATTTTGCTGAGTTTACAGTGTGTTTCACGGTGAAGCTTAAAGGGGAATGGCATCCAATTTTAAGAATTCACAATTCACACAAGAAACGACGTAAACTCCATGATCAAAACTGCAAAAAAGAATTTCATCAATGACAAAACTGAGGAAAACAAAAACAAACCATGTGAACTTTGGAAATTACTCAATAATCAACTAGGATGCAGTAAAAAACTTAAAACCAGATTCTCAAACATAAACATAAAAACGGACAACACGCTCATCACAGACAAGCTGGATGTAGCCAATTACTTAAACATTTTCTTCACAAACATAGCCACAACACTGGTAAACAAACTACCCTCCCACTCAGGGCTTTATGGGGTAGAACACATAGTAGCTTACTACAAAAACCTAGGGGTCCGCAAGGACGACTTCAAGCTGGAAATGGTAACAACAGATGAGGTACTCAATAAACTGAGCGCCCTCCAACCTAACAAGGCCACTGGCCATGACAACATCCCCTCCAAATTCCTCAGAGACTCAGCAGCCGCCATCACCCCAATCATCACACACATAATAAACCTCTCCATAAAACAGGGACACGTCCCCAAGGACTTCAAAATTGCGAGGGTGACCCCTCTGCACAAAAAGGGCAGCAAATTAGACCCAGGCAACTACCGCCCTGTTTCTATTCTCACCTCCATCTCGAAAGTCATGGAAAAAATAGTCTACGAACAGGTCGAAAAGTACCTAGCGGAAAAAAATCTAATCTACGAATTCCAATCTGGCTTCAGAACATCCCACTCCACTGACACATGCCTTCTCTATTTGAATGACCACATCAAACAAGAGGTGGACGCAGGCAAATACTGCGGCATGGTCATGCTGGACCTACAAAAGGCCTTTGACACGGTCAATCACTCCATTCTGATTGACAAGCTAAAAGCAATTGGTTTTGATAGTCTATCAGTGAGCTGGATGCAATCCTACCTTGAGGGGAGGGAACAGATGGTGGAGGTAAACGGTACCCTATCCCCCCCCCTCACAGTGAGCTGTGGTGTTCCACAAGGAAGCATACTAGGACCGCTACTGTTCCTAATTTATGCAAATGACATGTCGTCAGCTTGTGACTGCAACTTGTTCCTGTTTGCGGACGACTCAGCCCTGCTGATCTCTGACAGGAACAAGTTACAGGTTGAAAAAACCCTCAGCTCGGAACTAGGCAGAATCTGCATATGGCTCGCTGATAACAAACTATCATTACACATGGGCAAAACAGAGTCCATTCTCTTCGGTTCAAATAACAAACTCAGCAAGACCGACGGCTTCTCAGTTACAGTGGGTGACAATATTGTCACAAGGAAAGATGAAATTACCTACCTGGGTTCCATCCTAGAGGCTAATCTCTCCTGTGACAAAATGGCATCCAATGTAATAAAAAAAGTCAACCAACGAACTCGATTCTTGTACCGGATCTCCTCTCTGGTAAACAAGAACACCCTGAAGACTCTGGCAGGAGCACTCATTCAGGGGTACTACGACTATGCTTGCACCTCATGGTACCAAAGCACCTCAAAGGCGCTAAAAACAAAATTACAAACATCTCAAAACAAACTGGTCAGACTACTGCTTGACCTTACTCCTAGAACCCACCTCACCCCTGCCCACTTTGACAACCTAGGATGGCTTAGAGTAGACGACAGAGTACAACAACTTGCAATGGGCCTGGTCTACAAGATACACTACACGACCAAGGTACCCATGTACATGTCAAAATACTTCCCAAAGGTCAGTGAATACCACGATCACAACACCAGAGGGAGCTCCACAAATCATGTTAAACCCAGATTCGGCTCAAATAAGGGACTAAACACGTTTCGCAATTATGCCACATCAATGTGGAACGCCCTACCCACAGCTGTAAAGGAATGTGGATCACTACCCACTTTCAAAACCTCTCTCAAGGGACACCTACGGGAGACTGCAATTCAACACTGGCCCCTGTAAATATCCTAACCCAACCTAACCCCCTCCAATGTACAGTCATTTACCTAGTATGGTTTTGTCAATAGTTCAATGTACAATTTTGTTTGTTTGTACAGTGTCTCCTCCCCCCCCCCCCCTCAATGTACAGTATTACTTGTTTATACAGTGTGCCCCCCGGCCCCCCCCCCCCCCCAACCACCTCCAATGTAAATTACCCAGTATGGTTGTCAATATCCCAATGTACCCAACCCCCCCCACACAACCTCCTCCAATGTACAGTTTCTACGTCAAATGTATATACTCCCTTTTCTTGACTCCTTCTGTATCACAAACAGTACTGTATTTGCAAATCTGGTATGTCATAAATGTATAGATGTAGCAGTACTGACTATCTGTATGTCATGTATGTCATATATGTCCTGATGAATTGAAAATGGGGGACCCTGATGTAAACAAGACGAAAGTCTTTCTCTGGTCTGCATCCCCTTAACAATTGTGTGTATTGAGCTGTACTGTATTGTACCCATTCTACAATCTGTTAATAAAGTTTTCAATCAATTCAATCAATCAAACATTATTATTGTGTTCGGCCCATATTTTTGAACATGTAGTATCTGAGAGAAAGCCATCAAATGTCCAATGTCACCTCGATGTAAGATCTGGGGCTGCTCCATAGACAGTGACCGGGGTACTGATTGTTGAGTTATCACACCTGAATGAGGTTTATATAATTATATTCATGAATTGCTAACAGATCTGAATTATTTCTTCATGGGGACACAAGGCCAGTGCCCCATTCATTATGTGCCCGGATTTTACATCCAGGGTTCTCTCTCATTTCTAACTTTCAATATGGCTGAACTGTCATGGGGCACAGAAATAACCTCTTCGAATGGGTGGCCTTCCTCTTTGAATACCAAAGCAATAGCAAGCAGACCAGAGAGGAGAAGTGTCGTAGAATGGCATCGGTTTCAAGCTACAGTACACCAACTCTACTCTAGACTAGGCGAAAGACAAATGTGGATACATTCTGTATATATACAGTGTATATGTATACAGATATACAGTAGGTGAACAACATGCCAGATATACTGTACACTGTATGAAGTACAAAGACTTCTATTAGAGACATAGAAAGAGAGAAAGAGAGGGAGAGAGGGGGGGGGGGGCATAGAGAGGTGTACAGTGGGCCTACTTTTATACTTGGTAATTCCAAGGGCCTCCTGGCTACACTCAGCAGGGGTTAATAGTACTGACTAACAGTAATGCAACTAGCTCAAGGCTTAAAAATAGTAGTTAATTAAAAATGAATGGCACGGAAATGCTTTGCAGTATTAAACCGATTGTGAGAAATACTGTCAGCTGGCAAGTTCCTTACTGGAAGGAAGGAGGGAAGGAGAGAAGGAGGGAAGGAGAGAAGGTATTTCTTCAGAGGCTGTTATGTTGTGGAGGCTTTTATGGTGGGCCACATGCCATTCCCAGGCTCAGAGAAGGACAAAAGTAAACTAGAAGAATGCACTCTGTAGAGCGCAGACCTCCACCAAAACAATCTCTCCACTTTGTCGTTACATTTTTATGACAGAAACAAGAGTTGCGGATAGAGTGAGGTCTCAACAGACCCAGGCTATAAACCCATAAAGTGGTAGAGAAAGGTTACAGGGTCACCAAAGTCAACAGGCTTCTCCCTGTAGGGGGTCATGAATATTCAAACCCATTCTCATGCCCCCTGCTTCACATTTTAGTCATGCTGGTCCTGTGTGTATTCGTCACGCTCAGGGGCAGCAGAGAGGGGCCAAGCCAGTGGTAGCCAGAGGGGCCAGGTTACACCACACCTCATTCTGGGTAGGCCTACATTTTATCCACGCTCCTGGGTCATAGCAACTTCAGGAATACTAAGCCCCCTGCTGTACTCACTCTACACACACGATTGTGTGGCCAAGTTCAGCTCCAACTCCATAGTGAAGTTTGCAGACGACACAGTGGTGGTGGGGCTGATCTCGGACAACGACGAGAAGGCCTACCGAGAGGAGGTTGAGGTACTGGAACGCTGGTGCCAGGACAACAGCCTGCTCCTGAACATTGGTAAAACCAAGGAGCTGATCGTGGATTATAGGAGAGGACAGCAGGAGACACACACACCACTGATGATTAACGGGGCTACCGTGGACAGGGTGAGCAGCTTCAAGTACCTGGGGGTCCACATCTCAGAGGATCTGACATGGTCAACACACATAGACACAGTAGTAAAGAAAGCGAAGCAGCGCCTCTACCACCTGAGACAGCTAAGGAAGTTCAGAGTATCGGGGAAGATACTCCAGTCCTTCTACTCAGGAGCTGTAGAGAGCATCTTGACCGGAAACATCACTGCCTGGTATGGGAACAGCACGGCACAGGACAAGAAGGCCCTACAGAGAGTGGTGCGCTCAGCCGAGCGTACCACGGGTATTGCGCTACCTCCCCTGCAGGCTCTATACAACAAGAGGTGCAAATCCAGAGCCTGCAGGATAATGAAAGACCCCCACCACCCCAATAACAGCCTGTTCCAGCTGCTGAGGTCAGGCAGACGCCTGCGAACCCCAGCTACTAGGACGGAGAGGCTTAGGCTAAGCTTCTTCCCCCAGGCCATCAGAGCCTTGAACAATGAACATTGAGAGACACAGAAACTGAACGATCCACACACAAGCACACACTAGCACATACACGACACGCACGCTGAGCACGCTCACACACTAGCAGCCACTTTAACACTCATGCCGCACACACGCACACTTATGGCCAGAGGAAAGGCCACTTAAATTAGTATAACATCAGGAACAGTGTATTGCACTACTAAAGCTACCTAGCATGTCCTATATGCTCTGTAAATACTATGTACAGATACCGAGATGGCACACCATGCACCTGTTTATTGCACTGTTGTTTTTTATTGGATTCTATTATATGTTGTACCACTGTATTTTTATTGGATTCTATTATATGTTGCACCACTGTATTGCACATCGTCGCGGGCAAGACCAGCCGCATTTCATTGTATACCTGTATGCTGTGACAATTAAAACTCTTGACTTGACTTGACTTGACTTGAATACATGTCTGAGGATGGCCAATAAATGCGCAATCTTAACTCGCATGTTTGGCAGAGATATGGTGAAAAAACTAGCTATTTTCCAGGATGGCCCGGGATGTTTCAGGGCTTGAAGACCGGGTTATTTCTCGGTTTCATGAAGGTTTCGGCCAATTCAAGTAGTGCACAGTTGTGGGAGGATTTCCAGACAGGTACCATCAGATTTGTAGGAACTGGCTCATTAGCTATCCAAGGCATGGAGGGTCCATTTCAGACACATGTATCCCTCATTATGGGTCTCCTCTTGGACCTGCGGAGATGTCTAGCGGATGATGATGATGATGATGATGAGAATGATGATGATGATGATGATAATAATAATAATAATAAACATTATTTGTATAGCACCTTTCATACAAGAACTGCAGCTCAAAGTGCTTCACAGCAGTAAAAAAAAAAGACAGACCAAAAAAGATGTAAAATTTGCACAAAATTGGCAGATCACGAGCAATGCATAAAGTGCATACATAAAATAAGTAGCAGCAAAATAGACAAGATCTAACATCTCTTGTCACAGCTCGTCATATTGAACCCAATATGCAGACAAAGAGAAAAGGCAGACAGGTCTCGTTAAAACCCATGTGGGTAGGCCTATATGAGTAGTCAGGTATCCAGGCAGGGGTCAAGTAACACAGGGAGAATCTCGTACCGTCCAGGGAGTGTGTGTGGGGCGTGTGTTGCTTTTTAACAGCGGAGGAGTGCAAGAATGTGACAATGTGACCATGCGACCGCGGCAGCGCGAGAGAGTGGCAGTGCGGAAATAGGCTGTCTATTGCCATTCTCTAAGACAAACGCTAACCTTAACCAGCTCCTTAACAGCGCCTAAACTTAACCTTTCTAACCTTAACCAACTCCGAAACAATGCCTAACCTTAACCTTAATCTTAACCATGCCTAACCTTAACCTTAACCATAGAAAGAATATTGCCATTCTCTAAGACAAACTCTAACCTTAACCAGCTCCTTAACAGCGCCTAAACTTAACCTTTCTAACCTTAACCAACTCCGAAACAATGCCTAACCTTAACCTTAACCTTAACCATGCCTAACCTTAACCGGCGAAAGAATACACGTTAAAAAAATAAAAATAAAAAAAATTTATGGGATTCAAACTTGAAACCAACGGACCGCAGGACCGCCGCGCTGCCAGGTGAGCTAAGCTTCGAATGAGAATCAATGGCGGTTTACGGCTAAATAATGCCGCAAGCTCTGCCGCTCCGCTCTGCGGTTGCATTCGGCGCACTCCTTCGCTGTTAATAAGCAATAGGCGTGTGGGGCAGGGTTGTCAGACAGGCAGGGGTCATACACAGGTTTCAGGGTCCTCATACGTTCCGGGAAAAGGCAAGGAGAGTTAAATAATAATAATAATTTAGGACCTGCTCCGAGGTCATCAATTGGCACACATGCGATGCATGCATGCAATTCGTATCTGCGATTAACCCATCCCGTCGTCCTTCCCCCCCAAGGGCAGCCGGGAGCAGACAGGCGTCAACGTGAGCCGCGCCAGGGGACCAATCCAAGTGCTCCTGTCCGTCTTCGTCAAGGACGCCACAGCGTTAGCGATCTTGTTGTTGTGCATGTTTTTCCATTGGGTTTATCTTATCGGGGGGGAAACCCTTGCGAGCACGGGGAGAACATGCAAACTCCACACAGAAAGGCCTGGGAGATACCCCACCTGGGTAACTGGCATCATGGAAACCTGGTCCCCAAGCGGGAATCGAACCCTGGACCTTCTTGCTGTGAGGCGACAGTGTTAACCACTACACCACCGTGCCACCGTTGTCAGGCAGGCGGAGGTCAGAACACGTTCATCCAGAGCCAGAGATCAGGGTGAAGAGCCAGGAATAGGACTGTGGGGAAAGGAGGACAACAAAGGTTTAAGCACGGCCAGAGAACAATGGACTAAATAACTAAACAAGAGCAGAATAACACGACTAACTGGGAAACACAAAGTTACGATCTGGCAGCATCATGACATCTGAGGCGGGGGTTATATCACTGACGTAATCGGCCCACAGACATCAATCAGCTGCTCCGCTGACAGCAGCACACCTGAACTCCATACCTGACTAACGAGAGAGAGAGAGAGAGAGAGAGAGAGAGAGAGAGAGAGAGAGAGAGAGAGAGAGAGAGAGAGAGAGCGAGAGAGAGAGCGAGAGAGAGAGAGAGAGAGAGAGAGAGAGAGAGAGAGAGAGAGAGAGAGAGAGAGAGAGAGAGAGAGAGGGGCGTCCCGGTAGCGTGAATACTTTACCCAAGGCAGTTGTCCTTCCGCGTTCGGTTTGCGCGCCCTGATTGGCCTCTCAGCGCCCAATCGTGTTAGCCGCACTATCGCAGCACTACTCGCTCAATATACTATCACTCAACTCGCTACCATCAGCTTTCAGTTCCACATTCCTCGCCCATTTCCTCGTATTGCCCGTTGTTTTCATCTCCGCCGTGCATCATAATACTAAAACTAACTATCACTCAACTCACTATCACTCAATGCTTTATGGCTAATAAACTAGACTAAATGGTCCCCCCATTTTCAATTCATCATAACATATATGACATACACGACATACAGATAGACAGTACTGCTACATCTATACATTTATGACATACCAGATTTGCAAATACAGTACTGTTTGTGATACAAAAAGTGTCCAGAAAAAGAGTGTATATACATTTGACGTAGAAACTGTACATTGGAGGAGGCTGGGTTGG
This sequence comes from Notolepis coatsorum, assembly GCF_963971535.1. Taxonomy (NCBI): domain Eukaryota; kingdom Metazoa; phylum Chordata; class Actinopteri; order Aulopiformes; family Paralepididae; genus Notolepis; species Notolepis coatsorum. Next base: position 72,147,717 of record NC_140175.1, read on the forward strand.
GTTCCTTGTCACAAGGAAAGACGAAATTACCTACCTGGGTTCCATCCTAGAGGCAAATCTTTCCTGTGACAAAATGGCATCCAATGTAATAAAAAAAGTCAACCAACAAACTAGATTCTTGTACCGGATCTCCTCTCTGGTAAACAAGAATACCCTGAAGACTCTGGCAGGAGCACTCATTCAAGGGTACTACGACTATGCGTGCACCTCATGGTACCAAAGCACCTCAAAGGCGCTTAAAACAAAATTACAAACATCACAAAACAAACTGGTCAGACTACTACTTGACCTTACCCCCAGAACCCACCTCACCCCTGCCCACTTTGACAACCTAGGATGGCTTAGAGTAGACGACAGAGTACAGCAACTTGCAATGGGCCTGGTCTACAAGATACACTATACGACTAAGGTACCCATGTACATGTCAAAATACTTCCCAAAGGTCAGTGAATACCACAACCACTACACCAGAGGAAGCTCAACAAATCATGTTAAACCCAGATTCGGCTCAAACAAGGGACTAAACACGTTTCGCAATTATGCCACATCAATGTGGAATGCCCTACCCAAAGCTGTAAAGGAATGTGAATCCCTACCCACATTCAAAACCGCTCTTAAAGAGCACCTACGGGAGGCTGCAATTCGAAACTGGCCGTAAATGCCCAAAACCCCCACCACCTCCTAATAGACAGTCTCCTCCCCACCGCATGTATATATTCCCTCCCCGCCGTACAGGGTTTCCGTTAGAAAAAATTGTTGCCGGTCTCCGTGACCTGCAAGATTTCAACTACCGGACAAATGAGATTAATTCCGGTCATAGTTTATTGAGCTTTAAAACAATTGATAGGCAGGCTCATGTCATCCTCAAGGCATGTAGATTTATAATATTATTACTTAAAACTAGGCTACTTTTGCGTATACAGTCATTAATATATTCCAAATAAAATAAGTCCCTCGATACTCCGTCTCCGTGCTGCTGCTGACTTGAAATAAAATAGACCGCGTATGTGGCAGTCGGTCCGACACTGAACAGCAGTCTGTTATAATCACATTTTTATGAGCTAACGAATTCCGTTATATTGGACATTTGTATTAATTATATCAAGCGAAGAACTGAGAAAGCAGAGAGACTGCAACATTATCGTGGTTTGCGTGACTACTCTCTCCACCTCAATGTCACGCGGTCGAAAAGGGCGCTTGTCTATTGGACAGTGGAAATGTGTGTGTGGCTGCGATCCTGTGTGTGCGCGCGCGCGTGTGTGTGTGTCTGTGTGTGTACTGCGGAGCCCAGATCAGCGGAGCCGAGTTTTGACATGGCATTGATCCATTGTTCTATTGAAGCACATTACCTACCACCATCCTCTCGCTAAACAACTTGTAGACCACGGTGTTTTTATGAGTGCCCACAAGTAGCCGTTTTAATAATATAATAAGCCGCGCGCCTCGGTAATAATAATAAGCCGCGTTTTTTCTTCCTTCTTCCCAAGATGCACAGACATAGAGAGAGAGAGAGAGATAGATAGATAGATAGATAGATAGATAGATAGATAGATAGAGAGATTAGATGCAGTGTGCTTGTTTTGCAGTGAGTGCTGCGAGCAGTGGTAATAATAATCACTTCCTATATTTGGTTCGCGTTTGGTCCGATGAAGCGAACCGAGACCTACGTTTTTAAAGCTCTCGCTGACAACGTCGTTGTCATTATTAGAAGCAACGAGGAAACAAATGTAATGATCGTTTCGTTCATCGCATAGGCTATTTAATTTTAGCCTATTTTAATACAATTCAAATAATCAAATTGTGCTTAGACTCAGGGAATTATTTTCACCGGACATTAAGACCGGAGAAATTAAATATGTCGGACTTCAGGAGATTTTGCCGGACAAATACCGGTAATTACCGGCTAACGGAAACGCTGCCGCCGTATGTATATTTCTCTCCCACCCACCCACCCCCTCCTAATGTACATTCCCCTCCCCATCATATGTATATACTCTGTCAGGATCTAGGGGTAACAGTACTGTATATTTGAATACCGTTTATGTCACAAATGTATCACTAAATACCTATATGTCCCTATGCCATTAATGTCATGTATGTTGTGTATGTCATAAATGTCTATATGAATTGAAAATGGGGGACCCTGATGGAAACAAGACAAACGTCTTTCTCAGGTCTGCATCCCCTTAACAATTGTGTGTATTGAGCCGTACTGTATTGTACCCATTCTGCAATCTGTTAAATGCATTCATGTCGATTGATATGAATAGCGCGTTACGTTAATAGAGAGATGAAAACAATACGTTATTTATATTGATGTGAGAGATGAAAACAATACGTTATATATATTGATGTGATGTCGATCGATATGAAAGCGCGTTACGTTAATAGAGAGGCGAAAATAATACGACGTTAACTGAAAGCTGATGCACGGCGCTTGAGTGATTGTAGTATATTGAGCGAGTATGCGATAGTAGGGCTAACGCGATTGGGCGCTGAGAGGCCAATCAGGGCGCGCAAACCGAACACGGAAGGACAACTGCCTTGGGTAAAGTATTCACGCGTCCCGGTAGGTAGGTTACCGCAAGCCTGGGTGTGGTTGAGGTACTCCAAAACGATCACTCTTCTATCCAGGGGTACTAAAATAGAATAGACAGAGTAAAATAGTGCAGTGCAATAAAATAGTTAGACAGAGTCAAATAGAATAGACATACAGCATAACATTTGCATAAAATAGATAGCAGCAAAATACACAAAGTCCTCTTTGTTTACGGTTGATTATAAATGATACACATAATATAGACATATTTTAAATTAGACATTAATACAATTATAAAATAGAATAGACAGAGTAAAATAATGCAATAGTGCAGTGCAATAAAATAGTTCTCATCTAGAGTACAGCAATCACAACAATCACAGTCTGAATGTAATGAGTCCAAGCAGCAGAGTGTATTAAAAGGCTATGGTGAACAGTGTTAATTTTGGCAGCTATTTAAATTTTAGTTTGAGTCTTAGTCATGTGTCAAATGCTCCTTTTTCGTTTTTATCATATTTAGTCACCTTCATTTATTTTTCATTTAGTCCGTTTTAGTCAACTACAGGTCTGAGCATTTTAGTCTTAGTCAGTGTTAGTCTCAATTTTGTCTTTTTTGTTTTTGTCTAGATTTAGTTGCAGAAAACTGATGATTTTTGTCTAGTTTTCGCTAATGAAAAAAAGGCATTTTTATATTGTAAATAATGCAATTCTATTTATTAAGTATAGTCAGGCCAAAACCCTATCAGCTGATTCACAATAAGTTCAGTAGAAGGCTAGAAGCCCAATAGTAACCAAACATTCCTTGAAATGGTCAATAGATTCAGAAATAGTCAGACATGGAATGGAACATATTCTGATTTCAATTGCTTATCTTTTTTTTAACCAACAAAGCAACATTAGGATAGTGTAAATACACAGTACACAATGATTGCAATTCTCACTGGGACCTACTGTAAAAATTTCACACACGTCACACACATTCCCTTTTGTCCGTTGAGTATAACCGTAGATCGCTGACGTCACTTTAAACTTAAAACTTAAAATGGCGGCCTCCATCAGAGCATTCGGCTAACAACATTAGCTTAGCGAACCTGCCACTGCACTTATATGTGCATAAAGTGTGCTAACAAAATATCACAGCCCCTAAGACTGGGAGTGTTCTAACTCTACTGAGCATGTACCCAACATTATATGAAAAATAAAAAGTCATTACAATGTTTTAGTACGCTTCAAGCGCTAAAGGGATTCATTAACAACTTATACTAGTAGGGCCCATCTCACTCTGTGTTAGTACTCGTCTGTCAGGATGGAGGTAGGTGAGTTCCAATTGTTGTAGGCAATCACAGAGACGGAGAAGGTATGCTCTTGAACAGGTTCGACTTTAATAGTAAAGAACACAAAGAGTAATACTAGGATACTATGCCAAAGGCAAAGGAACGAGAGAATAGATAATGGAGCTTAGTGGTGGTCCAGAACTGGAACCGGCCGCGTTATCTCCGAACGCCTATAGTGAAGACCTGACGAATGACAAGCAGAGGAAAGGAATGTTAAATAGCCACCAAATACCAACATTCCACACACACCCCTGTGACAGCCAATCAGAAG
>NC_140175.1:72156860-72204360 GCF_963971535.1 Notolepis coatsorum
GTAGTAGGGTTAATAGCTTATGACTGATTGTGTAGGTACTGAGGGTAGTAGGTTTAGTAACTTGTCAGATTGTGTAGGTAGTAGGTACTGAGGGTAGTAAGGTTAGTAACTACTGTCAGATTGAATAGGTACTGAGGGTAGTAGGGTTAATAGCGTATGGCTGATTGTATAAGGTACTGAGTGATTTCAGACACAGCAAGTGTCATAACGTCCCCAAAGACTTAAAAATTGTGAGAGTGACCCCCCTGCACAAAAAAGGCAGCAAATTAGACCCAGCCAACTACCGCCCTGTTTCTATTCTTACCTCCATCTCGAAAGTCATGGAAAAAATGGTCTACGAACAGGTTTAAAAGTACCTTGCGGAAAAAAATCGAATCTACGAATTCCAATCTGGCTTCAGAACATAATAATAATAATAAATTCAATTTGTACCGCACTTTATATTTGTGAAAATCTCAAAGTGCTACAGGAGATAAAGATAAAAAGTTAAATGAATAAAACAATTAAAATGAATAAAACAACCAATGAAATGGAAGAACATAAAAATTAAAATAATAATAAAATGAATAGAAGTAAAAATAAAATGCTGAGGGGCGCATAACTATAGCTAGGATTATACACAATAACAGGAAAATTGCATTGGCAGCGGTATATGCCCCGAATTTGTACGAAGTGGGTTTCTTCACTTCACTAACAGGAGAAATGTTAAACCATCCCGAGTACTCATATATAATAGGTGCGGATTTTAATGCCATTTGGAACCCAAGGATGGACAAAACTTACCTTTCCTTCTCCAGCGAACAAAAGAATTCATCTAAAGCATTAAAAGATTGGTCGAAATCAACAGGAGTAACTGATTTATGGCGTTCACTTAACCCCATGACCCGCAAGTACTCCTGTCGTTCGGCGAGACACAACACACTATCCAGAATTGATTACGTCTTTGCATCCCCGAAAATATTTGATAAATATGAAGTGGAAATGACACCCAATGCGCTATCAGATCACTGCTACTTAATCCTGAAAGCAACATTTGGTACACTATCTGCCCGGGCCCCAAGATGGCGTTTTAATTCGATGCTGCTTAACAACAAGGAATTCATTACACAAATTAAAGAAGCTCTCACAGTATTCCTACAAGATAATGCTAACTCGGTGCAAGATCCCAGAATATTATGGATGTCGGTAAAGAATATGATCAAGGATTTCTCGGATAGATTTACCTCCATATTGCGCAAAAATCAAAACACAAAACTGTCTGAAATGGAAACGCTTTACTCAACGCTTTTTAATTCTTTAAAATACAACAACTCTACTAGACTAGATAACCAAGTTAACATTCTAAAGACAGAGATCAAAGCAATGTACAGACAAAAATCGGAATTGCAAATACGCAGCACTAGACAACAGCAGTACTTCCAAGGTTCTAAACCTAGTCACCTATTAGCCATGCGACTAAGAATTAATGCAAAATTTGCAGATATAACTGCCATTAGGAAACAACAAGCTCTAGTAACAGAACCCAAAATAATAAACGATACATTCAAAGAATTCTACTCCGATTTATATAACTCAGAAACGACCTTTGATCAAGACAAATTAGACACATATCTTAATCAAATTACTCTCCCTAAACTTACGGAGGAAGACGCTAAACAGTTAGAAGTACCGATCACATTAGAAGAACTCAAGAAGGCCATATCCGGAATGAAAAACGGCAAAGCTCCGGGAATTGACGGTATCCCATCAGAAATGTACATTTCTTGCTGGGACATATTTGGACCCTTATTACTAAATATGATCTTATACTCAGTCAAAGAGGGAAGCTTCATTGAACACCAAAATACCGCACTCATTTCAGTTCTTCACAAAAAAGACAAAGACCCCACTGAGTGCGGTAGTTACCGTCCTTTAAGCCTCCTCGGAACCGATGTCAAACTGTACTCTAAGATATTAGCCATCAGATTGCAAAAGCATATGACGTCTTTAGTTCATCCGGACCAAACAGGCTTCATAAAAGGTCGCCTGATCAATGATAACATAAGGCGAATACTGCACGTACTAGATACAGACAAAGAGGACATCACACCTAAGGCGATACTATCCCTGGATGCTATGAAAGCATTTGACAGGTTGGAATGGTCGTTTCTATGGGCAGTATTGGAAAGGATGGGGTTAGGAAAAGGTTTCATTGATATGATTAAAGTACTATACAAGGACCCATCGGCCAGGATTACAACAGGCACATTCATCTCCGATATCTTTCCGGTATCACGCTCAGCCAGACAAGGTTGCCCTCTTAGTCCCGGACTATTCGATCTATCATTAGAACCTTTAGCACAATTTATAAGACAATCCCAACACATAGAACCAATAGTAATCAAGGGCACACATCATAAAATTAGTTTATATGCGGACGACGTAATATTGTTCATGCAAAACCCCAACAACACATTGCCGCTTATACTCAAGTTGATAGAGAACTTTGGTGATTTATCGGGATTTAAAATAAATTGGCCTAAGTCGGCTTTTCTTCCTCTTAACACCAGTGCAAAAAAAGAGACAACCCTCCCAGGTGCGATACCCATGGTCAAACATTTCAGATGCTTGGGTGTGGAAATATTTCCCACCATAAGACAAACGGTGAAGCACAATTACACAAAAATACAGAACAAAATCAAAGACGACCTGGACAGGTGGGCAAAACTTAAAAACTCAGTACAGGCAAGGGTATCAATAGTTAAGATGGATGTATTACCAAGAATCAATTTCTTCAGCTCAATGCTTCCGTTACCTCCTCCAGAGGGCTACTGGAAAAGATTACAAACCTCCACATACAAATTTATTTGGAATAACAAACCACCTCGCATAAAAAGATCCACCGCACAGAGAAATAAAGCAGACGGTGGCATGGCAGTCCCAGATTTTTTACAATATTTTAATGCCTTCACATTAAGACCATTGAAGAAGATATGGTTTGACCCCGAGGCTTTGGTATCTTGGAGAAAATTAGAAGAAAACATAGTAGCCCCACAGAGATTGAAAGACATAGCATACACTAAACTTTCAATCAAGCATTGTGAGCGAGAATTTGGCCCAATAATTACCCATGCAATCAGGACATGGCGGGAAACACAAAGGAAATTTCCTAACCCTCAAGTATGGCATAATCACACTCCCATATTCAATAACAATGCTCTCTTAATGGGAAAACGACCTATAAGATTCCCTATATGGGAAGAGAGAGGCATACACTCATTAGGGGATATTTTTAATAACAAGGGCCTCTGTAGTTATGTCGAAATATGCATAAAGTTTAACCTCACCGAGTCCACATGGCTTTTTTACATACAGTTACGACTTTGTATGAGATCTCACGGTGTTCCATTACACATACCAATTGAACACCACAGATACCACAAATTTTTCTATGAAAGAGATACATTGGGAGGTTTTGTATCAGGTTTTTATTATCAATTACTAACGTCCTCGTATGAAACCCTTCAACTAGACAATGTCTGGAGGAGGGATATACCAGACCTGGAAAATGACTTTGATTGGCAAGGAGCCTGGGCAAATGTCCGACTTACATCAAGGAACCCGGATCATCAACAAATCAATCTGAACTATATTCACAGGACATACTTGACTCCTATAAGGCTGTGCAAAATGGGGCTTATACAAGACTCCAAATGCTCCCAATGTACAAATGGGGACGAAGGAACATTTATGCACATGTATTGGGACTGCCCACCAGTTAAGGCATTCTGGAAAGATGTGTCCCAACAATTATCAATACTCGTATTTTGGAATATACCTGTACACCCCGCGGTATTGCTATTGAATGATGTTTTTGAGTTTGCAGTGAATCCACAACTAAAAAGATTGGTTTTATCGGGTATCACAGTAGCTAAAAAACTGATCGCATCACGTTGGTTTCAACCGGAAAAAATGTGCCGGAAAGTGTGGTTTCTTACATATCTCGATGTGATATATCAAGAAATATCTACAGCAAGAATTCTGGGGCTCAATGAATCCAAAATGTCAATGTGGTTAGAAGTGGTGGAGAGAATAAAAGCTAGCCTATAATGGTAGTGTCTGGTTAGGAGTGAGGGATAATGGAGGTACTATCCAAGAGGGGGTCCGGGAGGGGGGGGTTTGAGCTGGAGCATATGTGTGTAGGGTTTTAGAAAATAGGTATTAGGGGTATATTATATACTAACATTTATATAATTGTAACTTCGCTGGATATACACTGTATACGGTTAAAATGTTATTATTGACTATTTTTGTTTTATCCTGTTTCTGTACTTGCATATATTTTAACCACCTTTACTGAAAGTTTCATTATACATTGTGTGTTGAGTACTGACTTTTAATAAGTTTTGTTTTGCAATAATAAAAAAAATTAAAAAAAAAAAGAAGTAAAAATAAAAGTAAAAGAATAATTCAGGCAAAAGCCTTGTTAAAAAGAAATGTTTTTAGGCCCCTTTTAAAAGCCTCAACAGACTGTGGTGCTCTCAGGTGGATGGGGAGAGCATTCCACAGTCTGGGTGCGGCAGAGCAGAAGGCTTGATCGCCCATGGTGTGCAGCTTAGTCCTGGGGGCTTTGAGGAGGTAGGCTGTGCCGGAGCGGAGGGAGCGTGAGGAGGACTGGGGCGTGAGGAGTTCCTTGAGGTAGGCAGGGGCACCACCGTGTACGCACTGGTGAGTGAGGAGGGAGACCTTGTACTCGATCCTGTGTTCCACAGGGAGCCAGTGAAGTGATCTGAGGGTGGGGATGATGTGGTCATATTTGCGCATCCTCATCAGGATCCTAGCAGCGCTATTCTGGATGTTTTTTGAATGCTTTTACTAGGGATCCCGATGAGGAGTGCATTGCAATAGTCCAGCGGGAGGAGACGAAGGCGTGGATACGTTTCTCAGAATCTGCCAGAGTGAGTGAGGAACGGAGTTTAGTGATGTTTCTGAGGTGAAAGAAAGAGGTCTTGCAGAGGTGTTTGATGTGAGTTTCGTATGTGAGGTGGGGGTCCATTTTCACGCCCAAGTTGGTGACAAGGGTGGAGAGGGGAATGTCCTGACCAGAGAAGGACATTGTGACGACCCCCACTTCACCTGCAAATGGGGAGTCTTCTGACTCAAAGAGCATGGTAGGTCGTTACCCCAATTTGAAGCACATGTGCAGTGCAGAGAGCTGCCTGCAGCACCAGTATATATGTTTCCCCTGTCTAACCCCTCCATCTGCTTTCCCCATCTACAAGGACAGGTTGTATCAGCCACCAAGCGAACCAACTTTGGATCCTTTGACAATTCTGATACCTACATTTGTTGTTTATTCAATAATTGTTTCTTTAGATAGGTTTAAATAAATTCTTTTGTTAACTTGGTATCACGTGTGGACTCCCTATTTGTGACAAACCATATGGGGGCTTGTGCTATTTGGAGGACCTTTTGTAGTGCTTAGACATTGACTTTGTTTGTAATTTGGCCTAGTGTGGTTAGGTTGGTATTTGTGCTTGATAATTTTTCTGGCATTTGGGATTTGTAATTTGGCTGGCATTTGTGTTTTGGTTCCTGTTGGGACACTTTGAGCTCTGTCTGGGTACAGGAGGGCTAATTTGAAAAGTGATTGGGCTACTTGATTGGACTAGTGTCTGTGACCTGAGGTTTGCAGCTAGTATTTTTAGCCTGTTGACTAGAATTTGTTTGTAGCCTTATTATTTGTATGCCAGTGTTAGGGAGTGAGCACATGTGATTTGGTCTTTGTTCTTGGTGTTTGATTGTTTGGGATTTGGGGAAGGTAGCAGTTTGTTTTTGTGCAGATTTCTTGTGGTAAAGAGATTTGTTAATTTGTTTTTGTTGTTTCTCGTGTTGGGGCTTTGGAGGGTTGATACCTTCATAATACAGTCTGTGTGTTTTGGGAACCATAAATCCCCAGGTAGGCAAAGATGGCAGGTTCCCAATAGGGGGACTTGTCTTGGTATTTTCTTTTTAGGCGGCTACAAACATGGGTAGAGGCAGGCACTGGTGTTGGCGCTTGTGTCCTCTCGGGAGCACGTCTCTGGCTCAGGGGGGTGGCTGTATAACAGGTACTTCTTCTGCCCAGTTCCAGTGCATAGGTACCCCCTGCATGTAGTAGCACGAAGATTAAGGTTTTGAGGTAGTTAGGTAGTTAGTTAGGCTCTGTAGTTAGTCAGGGTGGGGAGGTTTCATTTGATCAGACTGTCTTGTTCTTGGTATTCACACTTCAAGTCAAGTCAAGTCAAGTCAAGAGTTTTAATTGTCACGGCATACAGGTATACAATGAAATGCGGGTGGTCTTGCCCGCAACGATGTGCAATACAGTGGTACATATAATAGAATCAAAAGAAGGAAACAACATTGTGCAGTAACAGGTAGCAGGTAACATGGAGTGACATCTCGGTATCTGTACATAGTTATTTACAGAGCATGTGGGACATGCTAGTTAGCTTTGGTAGTGCAATACACTGTTCCTGTTATTCTAATTTAAAGTGACCTTTCCTTTGGCCATAAGTGTGCGTGTGTGCGACATGAGTGTGTGCCCGCTCATGTTAAAGTGAGAGTGAGTTAAAGTGTTAGAGTGAGTACAGCAGGGGGCTCAGAACACAGCCCTGGGGGGACCCGATGCTCAGGGTGATGGTGTTGGAGGTCTGACCCCCCACCCTGACCGCCTGGGGTCTTTCGCTCAGAAAGTCCAGTACCCGGAGCTCAGACCTAGCTCGATCAGCTTGTCCACCAGTCCCAACATAGGTTTTGTTTGTTTGTGGCCAATAGTGCACTATGGCACTCAGTTTTGAGCAACAAAATGAACTTCTGCTTATAAAGCACAGACAACAGTTGGCTTTAGAAGAGGCGAAGCACAGACAACAGTTGGCTTTGGAAGAGGCAAAGCACAGACAAGAGTTCGCTTTGGAGGAGATTAGGCAAAAGGCTGAGCTTGCCAAGTTAGATCTGCAGCATAGGGAGCTAGACTTTTTTTTGTCTCCTCGTCCTACGTTGTCTGTGTTCCCTGTTCCTGTACGTAACATTTCTCTCGTTTCAGGTTTGGGAAGTGGTGATGTGCAGAGAGGTGTGCGCGCTGAGTTGCCTGTTGGTGGTGTGGACATCAAACTGGGTAACAATCTTGCCGGGGTGCGGGTTTGGGTCGAGGGGCCTCTCCCAAGTGTAGTCACCCAAGACTCTGTGGTAATGGTGGATGACCGGACCTGGTGTGGGGTACCGACCAGCATGGCTTCTGTTTTGGAGCTGTTGACCTGGAGAAACCTGTGGTTCATCCACGCCTTAGTCTCCTCCAGGCAAGCGGTCAGTGTGGGGGGGGATGAAGGTGATGATGGTGTAATCCGGATATACAGCTGCATCCCACTCCACTGACACATGCCTTCTCTATTTGAACGACCACATCAACCAAGAGGTGGACGCGGGCAAATACTGTGAGCCGGATGCAATTCTACCTGGAGGGGAGAGAACAGATGGTGGAGGTAAACGATACTCTATCCTCCCCCCCCCCTTCCAGTGAGCTGTGGTGTTCCACAAGGAAGCATACTAGTGTGGTGGTGACCCATATTAAGAGACATTCACTAAGGTGGGCTTGTGCCTTTAAGAGCGGGGGTTTACTGTTTAGGGGAAAGGGTAAATACCACTTCCGGTTCCGGGTTGAGGGGGGTTGTTATTGTAAATGCTATGTGTAGTGATAAGTAAAATACCTCGACTCGAACTACGTCTCTGGCTCTATTTTCTTATCGCCACATTGGTGACCCTGAGAACAACATTAACGTTATGTCTCAAAGCAACGGCGTTGCGGAACCCCAAACACCTGCACCGAATGCTAACAACGCTAATATGCTACAAGCAAACATTTACGCTGCGACCGTCAAGTTGCCCGACTTTTGGCAGCATAATCCCCGGCCGTGGTTTCAACACATCGAAGCCCAATTCCACCTGATAGGAATAACGCAAGAAAATACTTCCATGTGGTGGCGGCGTTGGATGCTTCGACGACGGCACGGGCGATGATGCTGTTGGAGGATCCACCAGCAGCCGGCAAGTACGATGCGCTAAAGACATTCCTTCTGAAACTTTATGAACTGTCAGAACTGGAGAAGGCGGACCGCCTGCTGTCCCTCAACGGCCTCGGCGATGGCAAACCATCAGAGTTGATGGAGAAGATGCTGGCTGTGCTGGGATCAGCTGATCCCTCCTTTCTGTTCACACACATTTTCCTGCGACAGCTTCCAGTGCCTGTGCGCACAGCACTGGCCAGTTCCCTCCTCTCCTCCACCAAGGACTATCACGGCCTGGCTGCAGAAGCAGACAGGGTTTTCCTGGCCAACAGGCAGCAGTTTGTACATGCGCTGCTGCCCCACCAGGGCACCTCAGCCCCACCACTGGAGGCCTATACAGACGCCATGGGTGTGGTGACAGCCCGACGCCAACCCGACGACAGGCTCTGCTATTACCATGCCAGGTTTGGGGACAGGGCCAAGCAGTGTCACAAGCCATGCAGTTTCAAGGGGCAGGGAAACGCCACGGCCGGCACTCATTAGTGGCTGTGGGTGCTGGCCATGACTGCAAGCTGTTGTTCATCACAGACTCGTTGTCTGGCCGGCGGCTGCTGCTGGACTCTGGCACGCAACGCAGCATCCTGCCGGCACAGGGCGTGGACACCATGGACGGCAGACACGGGCCCCAGATGGACGCAGCGAATGGTACGCCCATACGTACTTACGGCACCAGGTATGTGGAGGTGTGTTTTGGGGTGCGTTGTTTCAGCTGGGGTTTTGTTATGGCTGCGGTATCCACGCCGCTCCTGGGCACAGACTTCCTCTGTGCCTTCCGCCTGCTGGTAGATGTTAAAAACTGTTGCACACTTGGGGCAGTTGGGGGGGGGGGCTCTCTGCCTGTTGAACACGCTTGCCACCAGGGACCCGTATGAAAGCCTGCTCGCCAGGTTCCCTGACCTCACCACACCCACGTTCTCATCTGCAGTGGCCAAACATGGTGTGGAACACCATATTACCACCGAGGGCCCTCCAGTCTATGCCAGGGCCCGGCGCCTTGACTCAGCCAAGCTGGCAATCGCCAGGGGGGAGTTTTCCACCATGGAACGACTTGGCATTGTGCGCCGCTTGAAGATTTCTCCATTACACATGGTTACAAAGACTGGTGGGGGTTGGCACCCCTGTGGCAATTTCCGTCGCCTTAATAACGCCACAACCCCCAACCGGTACCCTGTCCCGCACATACAGGACTTCTCTACCCACCTGGTGGGGGCCATTATCGTCTCCAAGGTGGACCTGGTGTGCGGGTACCACCAGGTGCCGGTCCATCCACAGGATGTGCCAAAAACATTTGTCATTACACCCTTTGGACTTTTTGAGTTCCTAAGAATGCCTTTCGGGCTCATGGGGGCGGCGCAGACGTTTCAGCGCCTGATGGACTCTGTGCTCCAAGAGATGCCATTTTTGTTTGTGTACTTGGATGACATTCTTGTAGCAAGTACGTCCATAGAGGAGCACATGACACACTTCCGGCAGCTGTTTGAGCAGCTCAGTAAACACGGCCTCATCGTCAACCCAGCCAAGTGCCAGTTCGGCTACTGGCTACAAGAAAAAGTCAACCAACGAACTAGATTCTTGTACCGGATATCCTCTCTGGTAAACAAGAATACCCTGAAGACTCTGGCAGGAGCACTCATTCAAGGGTACTATGACTATGCTTGCACCTCATGGTACCAAAGCACCTCAAAGGCGCTAAAAACAAGATTACAAACATCACAAAACAAACTGGTCAGACTACTGCTTGACCTGACTCCTAGAACCCACCTCACCCCTGCCCACTTTGACAACCTAGGATGGCTTAGAGTAGACGACAGAGTACAGCAACTTGCAATGGGCCTGGTCTACAAGATACACTACACGACTAAGGTACCCATGTACATGTCGAAATACTTCCCAAAGGTCAGTGAATACCACGCCCTCACGAACACCAGAGGGAGTTCCACAAATCATGTGCAACCCAGATTCGGCACAAACAAGGGACTAAACACGTTTCGCAATCATGCCACAACAATGTGGAACGCCCTACCCACAGCCGGAAAAAAATTTGAATCCCTACCCACATTCAAAACCGCTCCAAAGAGCACCTACGGGAGGCTGCAATTCTAAACTGGCCACCGTAAATGTTCAAACCCCCCCCCCCCCCCTCCCAATGGACAGTCTCCTCCCCACCGTATGTATAGATTTTCTCCCACCCACCCACCCACCCACCCCCTCCTAATGTACAGTCTCCTCCCCATCATATGTATATATTTTCTGTCAGGATCTCTGTGTAACAGTAGGCCTACTGTATATTTGCATATCGTATATGTCACAAATGTAACAGTACTATATACCTATATGTCATGTATGTCCCTATGTCATAAATGTCATGTATGTTGTGTATGTCATAAATGTCACTATGAATTGAAAATGGGGGACCCTGATGTAAACAAGACAAACGTCTTTCTCTGGTCTGCATCCCCTTAACAATTGTGTGTATTGAGCCATACTGTATTGTACCCATTCTGCTATGTTAAATAAAGTTTTCATTCATTCATTCATTCATTCATTCATTCATTCATTCATTCATTCATTCATTCATTCATACCTGTAGATGCGAAGCAAAATGCAATTCATGTAAGCTGCCACTAGGGGCAGAGCGGCTAAAGGTGAAGAGTGAGATTGCCGGTTACAGAGGTAAAAATGACTAGAACTCAAACTACAAACTAAAACTAAACTGGACACACACACACATACACTGTTTTTGTATGCTTACATGATTACTTTCAGGAAGTGGATTGATATTTCGCTCCAAAAAAAGTAATACATATCTGAAACTATGTTTCTTCTAAAACTTTCTGATGGCAGAACTATGTTTCTAATAATGCTTTTCCACGTGTGAAAATGGGTGGCATTCTCCTTTAGGGAGATGGAGGTGAATTGAAAACCCTGCGCCAGAGGAAAGTAACCGGCTGGGCATTTGGTTTTTATGGGCAGGCCGACAATCTAATTCATTCTTTCCCCAGACTTGTTAATGCAACAATGGATTCATGTTGAATAGTTAAACATTATGGAGGTTAATATGTTAAAGGACTACAATGAAAGGATATGCTTATTTAATGTATATTTTTAATGATGACACTTCATCATTCAGTTCAGTCGATATGAATGAATTGTGACCCGATAATGCAGCCTATTATTTATGAGAATGGCCAAGTATGTAGTCTCACCCCACTTGTAAACCTTACAATTCATACACAAACAGTCTTAGGTCTAAGTCAATTATTAGTACAAAACAAAGTCACTAAACACAGCAACACTGTGGGCTAGATCCACAAAGAATGGATTGCACGGAGAAAGTTGCACCCTTACTTACAATTCATTATGAATTGAAAATGGGGCACCCTGATGTAAACAAGACAAAAGACTTTCTCTGGTCTGCATCCCCTTAACAATTGTGTGTATTGAGCCGTACTGTATTGTACCCATTCTGCAATCTGTTAATACAATTTTCATTCAATCAATCAATCTGCATGGCGGTTGGGAAGAAGCTGCATCAGCACCATGGACAGTACTACACATCACACAAGCAAGACTATGGCAGCGTGCAGCTCAGGGGACATTTTACTCTCCTCTCTCACATAAGCCTATCTATTACTCCATATTGGCAAGAAAAACTGTGAAAGGACCCAAGAGGAAGACCCAGGAGGAAGACCCCGAGGTCATCTGGAATTACACTGCTTAATTCTCCAAAATGAAGGCTGGGAGAAGAGCTGTTAACAGACGCTGGAGAGGGGAGAGAGAGGAGGTGGCAGGAGAGATGCACAGTGGTGGAGAGGGGAGAGAGAGGAGGTGGCATGAGAGATGCACAGTGGTGGAGAGGGGAGAGAGAGGAGGTGGCAGAAGAGATGCACAGTGGTGGAGAGGGGAGAGAGAGGAGGTGGCAGGAGAGATGTATAGTGGTGGAGAGGGGAGAGAGAGGAGGTGGCAGGAGAGATGTATAGTGGTGGAGAGGGGAGAGTGAGGAGGTGGCAGGAGTGAGGAGGTGGCACGGTGGTGGAGAGGGGAGAGAGAGGAGGTGGCACAGTGGTGGAGAGAGGAGGTGGCAGGAGTGAGGAGGTGGCACGGTGGTGGAGAGGAGAGAGAGGAGGTGGCAGGAGAGATGCATGGTGGAGGAGTGAGAAGAGAGGAGGTGGCAGGAGAGATGCATGGTGGAGGAGAGATGCATGGTGGAGGAGAGAGGAGAGAGAGGAGGTGGCAGGAGAGATGCACGGTGGAGGAGAGAGGAGAGAGAGGAGGTGGCAGGAGAGATGCACAGTGGTGGAGAGAGGAGGTGGCAGGAGAGATGCACGGTGGTGGAGAGAGGAGGTGGCAGGAGAGATGCACGGTGGTGGAGAGAGGAGATGGCAGGAGAGATGCACAGTGGTGGAGAGAGGAGATGGCAGGAGAGATGCACGGTGGTGGAGAGAGGAGAGAGAGGAGGTGGCAGGAGAGATGCACAGTGGTGGAGAGAGGAGGTGGCAGGAGAGATGCACGGTGGTGGAGAGAGGAGATGGCAGGAGAGATGCACGGTGGTGGAGAGAGGAGAGAGAGGAGGTGGCAGGAGAGATGCACGGTGGTGGAGAGAGGAGAGAGAGGAGGTGGCAGGAGAGATGCACGGTGGTGGAGAGAGGAGAGAGAGGAGGTGGCAGGAGAGATGCACGGTGGTGGAGAGAGGAGAGAGAGGAGGTGGCAGGAGAGATGCACAGTGGTGGAGAGAGGAGAGGGAGGAGGTGGCAGGAGAGATGCACGGTGGTGGAGAGAGGAGAGAGAGGAGGTGGCAGGAGAGATGCACGGTGGTGGAGAGAGGAGAGGGAGGAGGTGGCAGGAGAGATGCACGGTGGTGGAGAGAGGAGAGAGAGGAGGTGGCAGGAGAGATGCACGGTGGTGGAGAGAGGAGAGGGAGGAGGTGGCAGGAGAGATGCACAGTGGTGGAGAGAGGAGAGGGAGGAGGTGGCAGGAGAGATGCACGGTGGTGGAGAGAGGAGAGGGAGGAGGTGGCAGGAGAGATGCACGGTGGTGGAGAGAGTATATAAACTCTCTGGCGAGTATATAAAGAGATGTCTCCTCCCCCTCTACCTCTTTCCCACCTGCCTCTCAGAGAGAGGAGAACTCTAGTACTGCTGCTTACCATGTGAATAATAATAAACCACGCCAAAGGCTAAAGATAGAAACCATGCCTCTTGACCACATTATTGTCGCCCCATAGCCAGATTCTGTCAACAGTGGGCCTTCTTAACCAGTGTCGATGTGTTGAGGGTCCAATAGAGGTTCTCAGAGATTTGTGGCTGGAGACACGCTCAAGTCAACCTCTGCCCTATTGATATGGATAGGGTCGTGCATGCCAGCTCTGGTATTCCTGAAGTACACAATGAGCTCCTTGGTTTTCTTGGAGTTGAGGGCCAGGTTGTTGTCCCTGTAAGCTGACTCATCGTTGTTTTTGATGAAGCCTACCACCATTGTGTCTTGACAATGGTGTGTTACAGTATTATATAGTATATAGTTACAGAGTGCAGTTGTGGGTGAAGAGGGAGTAGAGAAGAGGGCTCAGCACACAGCCCTACGGGACGACGGTGTTCAGGGTGAGGGTGGAGGAGGTGAGATTGTCTAACCTAACATGCTGGGGTCTGTTGGTTAGGAAGTCACATATCCAGTTGCAGACAGAGGGATTGATGTTGAGCTCCTTGGTTTCCACAAGGTCACCATGTTTTAAGTTGAATTTGGACGGAATGATGTTGATGAACAGCATTCTCACATGGGTGTTGGCTGCTCTCATCCAGGTGGGAGCTCTGGGAGTGTAGCACTGAGGAGTTGGCGTCCTTCATGCGCCTGTTCACACGGTAGGCAAATTGGTGTCTGTCCAGTGAGGGTGAGAGGCGAGATTTGAGGTAAGCCTCTCGAAGCACTTCATGATGATGGGGGTGAGGGCATCGGGCGGAAGTCATTGAGGCTCATTGTAGAGGCGTGTTTTGGCACTGGCACGATGGAGATGGTCTTGAAGCATGCGGGAACAACTGGCACTGGCACGATGGAGATGGTCTTGAAGCATGCGGGAACAACTGCCTGGGCAGTTGTGACTGATTGAAAATGTCAGTTAAGACCTTGATCAGCTGCTGAGCACATGACCGGAGATGCCATCATGGCCAGCTGCCTTGCGTGCATTAGTCCTGCTCAGTGTGGTACACATTGGTGGGGGAAAGAGTGAGGAGTTGGTCGTCAGTAAGGAGCGCAGCCTTGATGGGCGCCTCCTGGTTGTCCCTGTCAAAGCGGGTGTAAAAGTTATTGAGCTCATCAGGGAGGGAGGGTTAGGTGGTTGAGGTGGGTTTATAGTCTGTGATGGCCTGGATGCCCTGCCACATGGATCGGGCTCGGGGGACGGAGTTGTTGAAGTGCTCTTCAACCCTTAGCTTGTGGCTGTGCTTTTCCCGTGCCTTCAGCAGTAGACAGACATTTATGTTCATCCATGGCTTCTGATTGATGAATGTAGTAAAATGTAGGAATGCTGAATGAACAACAGAAAATAATGACTGGTATAGAATTATTATGTCATCTACTGTATTAGCAAATATTGCAGCTGGGGTCAAAATAGAATGTTCATGAAAAGGTCTATAGAATTTGAGACACCCATCCAACAACAGCCTTTTTAAAAGGCAGTCTACCCACCCACTGTTTTTTTCAGACACTAAAACAGAAGATAGATGGCAAAGTGAGATAAGTGGAGCATAATGTGGAAGCTATAGCAGAAGGCAGCTGCTCAGTGGCCAATAGTAGTATAACTGTATGAGTGAGAAGGCAGAGCTCAGATATGACATCATGTAGATAAAACAATCCTTGAATAATTGTGATGTGTCCCTTTAAAGATAAGGTTGGGTGAAAATGCCCTGGCGTTTCATCTCCTCTCTACAGTGTGGAGACCACTGCCCTCTAGTGGGTAGATGATGTTACTACAGGAGAATCACTCATTTAGCACTACAACAAGGAACTACACCGTGCCAGACCCCCCTGGTCTGTTTAATAATCTGTTTAATGGCAATGTCTGGTCCATGTACGTCAAACACAAGAACATTTACAGGTAACCATTATTACAAGTCCTCCATCCTCCATCTGACCCTCCAATAAAAAAACAGTGGCCACCACAGCTCCTTCCTACATCAAACTCATGTAGTATACTTATACAATTCATATCAGCAGAGCAGCAGTTTATTTAGGGCATTAATTCTCTATGGCAGTGGTTCTAAATCTCTATGGCAGTGGTTGGGAAGGGACCCCCCAGGGGGTCGTGAGATCATCAGATTATATACTTCATCGTGTTTCATAATCTTTGGTGTTTATACTTTTTTCATGAATATCTAAAGTCGCCCTCCCCCAATCATTAATCCAAGTTAAATAGCCTGAAGGGGAATACTAGTCTAAGAATCATTCTTTGGTGCGTGTCATCATCATTCATAATTCTCCATCGAGTCTTTACTGTACCGTGTCCTCCGTTTCCAGGGCTCCATGCGTCACGATTCGAAGGCTGAGAACCACTGGAGGACAGCCAGCAGAGGGCAGCACTAGTCAGATCATGGTCTTTGAGAGGCGTTCTAATTACTCTCGATTAGCCTAATGGCTTTGTTACAACAACCACTCACAACATCATTGTAAGAGTTCCATAGTGATCCATGGCATATGTTTCCTCCTGGACGTGCATTACAGACACTGACAAAATTGTATCATACGGTAGACGGTATCTAGAGCTACTAACCTCTGAGCAGGTCCTGCATTATTATATAATACTAGATGTGTATCAAACTCCACTGCTATTCCCATTTCATTACCGGCCCATCCCCCTCTTCCCCAGTTACACCACTGTAGGGATTAGTTGAGAGGATGAGAAGAGAGAGAGGGAGGGAGAAAGACGAGACGATAGAACGTGAGAGAGATATTTATAGGAAAAGAGAAAAGGAAGAATAGAGAACAGAACAGGTGGAGGGAGAGAAGGGTAGAGAGACTATTGTGTTCTAGCGTCTACAAGCCAACCACACAAGCAGAGGTACTGTGATGTGACCCACTTCAACAAAACCAACAAACTATTTACTACTGGGAGTCTCTCTCTATATATACTGCACATATGACTGGCTGATGTTCCCACTGAGGCTACCGTGCTGAGAAATGTATGTTGTCATTCTATTGTAAAGTTATTTGTGTTGTAAAAACACTATCGTAATGCAGCACATAACCCACTTTAGTACTACCAGGAACTAAATCAATTCAAATTTATTTGTAAGGCCCGACAACACACGTTAATGTCCCCATGGGCCGGACACGTCTTCAAGAAGAAACATCACAATAAATTAAGAACAAAACAAAAACACCATGAAATCCAAAATAAAATGTCAAATAAACAAATGAATGCAACACCCCCAGACATACCCCACGCAAAGGTAAGGAAAAACTCACTAAAAACCTAGCAATAGGAAAAAAGCACCACAGGCAATGTGGAGGGGAGAAACCTTAGAAGGGCCGTTCAAGGGGGGATCTCCCTTCTTATATGTCGGTGATAGTAGTGTTGCTAAAAAAAAAAGGCGAAACAGTTGGTAAGTACATACGTGTAATGAAACACAAATAAGTAGGCCTACATGCTATTACTATTACTCATACCTTCCACAGACAGTTGCTGTTAATACTGGGAGTCTAGTGACTATATTGGGCTACTGTCATCCTGTGACCCATCCGGCCCCCTATGACCCATGATTAGAAAACCACTGGTCTGGTGTATAACCAACTTCAACCCGACTGGGAACTCTTTTCTGCTACACCTACAGTATAAGTGGCCAGACCACTGGCTCTCACCAAGAGGTCTGGAGAACGTCTTGTTAGCCCTTGTATTGTGTTGGTTAACTCCAGAGTCCCACTTATGGGTTCTGTGGAAATGTACCTCCGTTATGTGAGTCAATGATCACACCGGGTTGTACCAAAACGTGGTTTATTTAACATCAAATGTAGTGTGACGGCAAAAGAGCCAGTTTACAGTACAGAGGCAGTCCCAGCAGTCGATCCCGGAGCACATCGATATACCTACACCCATAGATATATATCATGGGTGTTTATATATACTGTATATCTATGCCTACACCTACTGTACCTGAAGGTACGGTGGCTCTTAGTAGACAAACAGGATAATCATTTAGCCAACGATCTACAGGTCCTACACCCCCACCCTTGTGAAACATGCCCCCTGAAAAGCCACTTCTACTCTTCTGCTCTGCCTATAAGTGAGACACATTGTGACCCTAAAGTTGGCGATTCTTCCTTCTTTTGCTGCATTTAAAAGTATGATCTCCGACCACTGTGTCTGTCTTAACTGATTTTGATTGTTTATTTTTATTCGCTGTGCCTATATGAATCTACTGTTAACTGTGTCTTAATTTGTAAGCTCGTCATCACTGTAAATTAGGTCAGCCTCAGTGTCTTACGAGTTGAAATAAAGGTTTGAAATTAAATGAAATGCAGAGATGCAAATTTGGGGTGACTTCTACAGTGGCTGCAGAGCCGCTGTGATGGCTGAATTGGTTGTATTTGATTGATTGATTGAACATTTTATTAACAGATTGCAGAATGGGTACAATACAGCTCAATACACACAATTGTTAAGGGGATGCAGACCAGAGAAAGACTTTCGTCTTGTTTACATCAGGGTCCCCCATTTTCAATTCATCACAATATATATGACATACATGACATACAGGTAGACAGTACTACTACATCTAGACATTTATGACATACCAGATCTACAAATATACAGTACTGTTTATGAGTACAAAAATAGTCTAAAAAGAGAGTATATACATTTGAGGGGGAAGAAACTGTACATTGGAGGAGGTTGGGTAGGTGGGGTGGGGGGGGAAACTACATTGGAGGTGGTTGGGTGGGTGGGGGGGTTGGGTAGGCGGGGTGGGAACTGTACATTGGAGGGGGTTGGGTTTGGACATTTACAGGGGCCAGTTTCGAATTGCAGTCTCCCGTAGGTGCTCTAAGAGAGTGGTTTTGAAGGTGGGTAGTGATTCACATTCCTTTACAGCTGTGGGTTGGGCGTTCCACATTGATGTGGCACAATTGCTAAACGTGTTTAGTCCCTTGTTTGAGCCAAATCTGAATTTAACATGATTTGTGGAGCTCCCTCTGGTGTTGTGGTCGTGGTATTCACTGACCTTTGGGAAGTATTTTGACATGTACATGGATACCTTAGTGGTGTAGTGTATCTTGTAGACCAGGCCCATTGCAAGTTGCTGTACTCTGTCGTCTACTATAAGCCATCCTAGGTTGTCAAAGTGGGCAGGGGTGAGGTGGGTTCTTGGAGTAAGGTCAAGCAGTAGTCTGACCAGTTTGTTTTGAGATGTTTGTCATTTTGTTTTTAGCGCCTTTGAGGTGCTTTGGTACCATGAGATGCAAGCATAGTCGTAGTACCCTTGAATGAGTGCTCCTGCCAGAGTCTTCAGGGTATTCTTGTTTACCAGAGAGGAGATCCGGTACAAGAATCTAGTTCTTTGGTTGACTTTTTTTGGATGCGATTTTGTCACAGGAAAGATTTGCCTCTGGATGGAACCCAGGTATGTAATTTCAGCTTTCCTTGTGACAATATTGTCACCCACTGTAACTGAGAAGCCGTCGGTCTTGCTGAGTTTGTTATTTGAACCGAAGAGAATGGACTCTGTTTTACCCAGGTGTAATGATAGTTTGTTATCAGCGAGCCAGGTGCATATTCTGCCGAGTCCCGAGCTGAGGGTTTTTTCAACCTGTAACTTGTTCTTGTCAGAGACCAGCAGGAGTATTGCAGCATGGTCTCTGTGCACAAGACTTATGTGAGGGACATGCAAAAACAATCAAAAGTAAGTAACATTAGCATAACTAACACTTGAATAACTAAAAAGGAATATAAATATAGGAGAATTTGACAACAAAATCAACTATGATGGTGCAAGGGATTGAGTATATAATAATTATTGTGTACTAATGGCACTGACTTCAACGTAAACTTGAGCTACCGTAGCCTAAGTATTAACTTGCAGCCCTGCAAAACTAATTGTTAGTCCAACATTAGTTTAAAGTTCCGTTATATTTCAATTGCCTTACTTTACATAAATATATGGTAACGGTATACTCTTGCTATACAGTATGCTATAGTATACAGTTCAAGTTTCAAGTTTCTTTAATAGTTGTCATACA
This sequence comes from Notolepis coatsorum, assembly GCF_963971535.1. Taxonomy (NCBI): domain Eukaryota; kingdom Metazoa; phylum Chordata; class Actinopteri; order Aulopiformes; family Paralepididae; genus Notolepis; species Notolepis coatsorum. Next base: position 72,176,162 of record NC_140175.1, read on the forward strand.
GAAGTACAGAATACTTTTATACAAAATGCTTCTTACTGTTGCGCTCCAGAGACTGTGCAAGACAAGATAAGTATGAAATAAAATAACATAGTAAAATTAGAAGTAAAAAAAAATGAGGTCACAGTGTTCAGTTTAGACATATGTACAATGTTCGATGCAGAATAGACGTAGTTACCATACAATATACAATACTGTGCAGTGTACTAATATACAATACTATATAGTGCAAGGCAGAAATGGAGAAATGGGACGAGGTGCAATTTAGGTACAATTCACAGTAGGTGTACGAGTTGTAGTGCAAATCCTTTATCAATAAATATAAAGTGTAAGTGTGTTTGTGTGATCTAAAGTGTGGAGAGTGGGTGCTGCAGTGTGTTGTTTGTTTGAGTGAGTGTGTGCGTGTGGGTGTGTGTGCTGTGTGCATTTGATGGTTGTTGCATAGTGATTATTGTTAGTTTAACAGCCTGATGGCCTGGGGATAGAAGCTTCTTCTGAGTCTTTCTGTGCTCGCCTTAAGACTCCGGTATCGCTTGCCTGACCGCAGCAGTTCAAAGAGGCAGTTGTTCGGGTGGCTCGAGTCCTTAATAATTCTCTTAGCCTTCCCCTTGCACCGCTTGTTGTAAATGTTCTGGAGGGTGGGAAGCCCCCCTCCAATTGTGCGTTCGGCTGAACGTGTCACTCTTTGTAGTCTGCTACGGTCTTGTACAGTGCTATTCCCAAACCAGGAGGTGATGTTGCCGGTCAGGATGCTCTCTTTTCTATTGTACATGAGTAGAAGTTCCTAAGGATCTTCTGACTGACTTGGAACTTCCTTAGGCGCCTGAGGAAGTAGAGGCGTTGTCGTGCCTTCTTCACAACACTGTCAATGTGTGTGGTCCATGTCAAGTCCTCGGATATGTGGGCTCCGAGGTACTTGAAACTGTCTATGTGGGTATGATGGTAAATAAGGAATGGTGAATATTATGTGTAAATATGTGTATACTGGATATGAACAGCAGTATTATAGGCATACAGCAGTATTGTACAACAGTATTGTACAGCCAGCAATATTATACATTACTATTCTATGCAAGTAGGCTATGTCTCTAAGCTATTTTACAGTATTATACATGAACTATGTGCAATATGCATAAGACTATGAGCTATATGTGGGTGTCAGGTGGTATTGTGGTCAAAGTTATGTCTGTGGAATCATATAAGAATGTTCAATTTGACCAATTAGGCCCTTTACTTTGCATATCACCATTAAATATTTTAAATATTGATGCACCACGTGCTGCCAGCACTTTCATTGCCCTTTCTGCAATGCATCCTTATTCAAACCAACCACGGTTGAGTATGTTGAAGAACCACTTGGAGGATAGTTTGACTACTCTAGTATAGTGTTGTAGTAGATAGTGTTGTTTACTCTAGTGTCTTCATGGACCTCCTTTGAACCTAATCATCCCAGCTGCTTGTAACTCTCGTTAGCTAACAATCCAGTACAGGGTGTCTGTATGCTGCTCTTCATTGAGCCCTGAAAAAAACATGTAGCCTCCTGACTCACATGAATACATTAGAATACATTTAAATGCCATGTCAATGATGTAAATGGACAGAGTTAAAAAACAACTAGGGGGGGGGGTCGGATAGCGTAGCGGAGATTGCGCTCATCACCAATGCAAGAGGCTGCGGTCTCGACTCCCGGAGTCAGCATTACCTACGGCTTGGGTCGATCGTCATACTAACTCGTTTGGCTGGGTTAGCGGGAGGGAAGTCGAGTGTTGTAATCTTGCGTTGTGGACAGTGACACCTACAGGTCAGGTCTGGACGCCTTCTCAGCGAACGGCAGGAAATGGTGGAGGCAGCGTGACCTCTCACGCGTTACGCTTCACCAATGAGAGTCCTCGCTGCCAGGTGAGAAGAGAGCCACTGGCTGTCTCCACATGTGTCGGAGGAAGCGTGTGGTAGACTTCAGGGTTCCCTTGTACCGACCAGTAGGAGGAACATGCGCACAACAACCAGATAGGGGAGGGGGGGAATTGGCATAACGACTAAATTGGGATGGGGAGAAAAAATTGAAAAATCAGGCGGAGAAAAAGAGAATACAAAAATAAAAGTACAATTAATATCAATCCAACAGACATTCCAATTAGAGCAAATCTCACTAATCACTAATTGAGGAAAAAGGCTTTCAAATGGCAGAACACCTCAAATGGCCTGTTGAATAAACACACCAGAATCAATTAACCAGTTAGAGAAAATGTACCTCACCGCCTTCCACCTGTTTCCAATCAACGAATTAGACAAAGAGAAAGATGATTGGCTGTCAAATCTGCAGAGCACCTGCATGTAAGAGGCCTGTGAGCTAAGACAACTCAGTGGGAATGGCGGCTTGGTTGAATAGTTGGAGATGTTTTGTCTGAGTTTGTTTACCTGTTTATTTGTTTTCTCTCGCGGTTATATATTTAGAGAGTATGACATGTTCATGTGGAAAAAAGGATTTGAAGACGTGCGCCATGTGGCAACGTCTGCCTCCGTTGGGACTGTGCGTCGAAGACAATGTGGGGAGTGAGCGGTGGTGGAAGGCGAACGCTGCAGCTTTGGGAGAGCGGGGACAGTGGAATCCTCGCGGTTGGCCCCGGCCCGTGGATGGCTGTCCAGGGTTTTGCGAGGATAATGATGGGAGCAAATGGAGTGAGGGCTTGCCTCAGGCGGGATGCAAGTCGCCGGGTGCGAGCCCAGTGTTCCCTCGGGGTGCGACGTTGGGAGCCAGGGCGGACAGTTGCCAGGATTTGAACAACAGGGATAGGGTTGAGAATGGCCATGACAAAGGAAAGGAGACGGGTGGGGAAAGTATGGAGTGTAGTGGGGAGGAGAGTGGGGGAGAAGGGTTGAAAAAGGTGGAGAAGAAGAGTAGGGAAAGTGAGGGGAAGGGGAGTAAGAGGAAGAAAGAGAGGGGAGATAGCTTGAGTGGGTCAGAGGATGAGGGTATACAGAGGAAAGGATTTTACAGAAGGGTTGAATATAGTGGTGCGATTTGAGGGAGAAGAGGGAGTTAGGAATATAGAGCCGAGACAGCTGTCAAAACTCATTAGAGCACAGTTAGGAGAGGTAAGGTACGGAAAGGTGTTGGGGGATGGAAACTTGTTTATAGGATGTGTACGTTTAGTGCAGGTAGAGAAGGCAAGGGAAATGAGGACCATTGGCAAAGTTAATATCTATAGAGTAGTGAGAGTAGGGGAGAAGGGAGATGGTGGGAGCAATCTCTCAATCAAGGTTAGTATAGAGCAGCTGGTGGGAGATTTGAAGAGTGACAAGCGTAATGAGAAAGTTAAGAGTGCGGAAAGGATGACAAGAGGAGCAGAAAAGAAGGAGACAGAGACGATAGTAATTAAATTTGAAGGTGAGGTTAGTCCAAAAGAGATATTTATAGGGTATATGGTATATAGCATAGGTGTCAAACTCACGGCCCGCGGGCCAAATCCGGCCCGCCGCGTCATTTGATGTGGCCCCCCAAGAGCTCAGGTACATTTTTTTATTTTTTTTTACATTAATATTGGGTTAAAAAAATAGCAGTGTTAAAATAATTGTGGGTTAATGCGTTAATAAAGCTTTAACTTTGACAGCCTTAGTTATTACACATTCTTACACATACATGTATGTTGAACATCTGAGGTAACAAAGGAAAAAAGCCAAAAGCACTTACTCCTCAGACATTCTTTGACAATTTTACAGCCCAAAATACAAAAAAGATCCAGGCGGAATAGGTAACAAAGGGTTGAAGAAATATTGTCTGAACTGTCAGATGCAAACTGGCTGTGTGACATAACCGAGCATCTCGCTCAATTGAATAAGAAGCTGTAGGGACGCAAACAAGTCCCACCCAAAACTTGACCAATATAGTTGTGAACTGAGACAACCCTTATTTTGTTATTTTTGAGTACAGTTACAGTTGTGTGTTCATGCAGACACATAATAGCAATTTCATTACGAATTGAAAATGGGGGACCCTGATGTAAACAAGTCGAAAGTCTTTCTCTGGTCTGCATCCCCTTAACAATTGTGTGTATTGAGCTGTACTGTACTGTACCCATTCTGCAATCTGTTAATTAAAGTTAATTAAACTATCTTCCATTAGTTGGATGTATGGCCTCTGCAAGGTTGTGTGCAGCCATTTGTTTTTGTAACATCTGCTACATCTGTCCCACGTGTTCTTTGCAGCTCACAGTTGTTAGTTCTGCCCCTCTTGACTGTGACAAAAAGGTTTTGAACAAACTTAATGTCATAGCTTGTATTTGATGATATTCGTCTTTGTTATTTACTTGAATGGTTTGATCATTGATTGGTGGAGTAATATGGGGTTCTGATAAACTAAAATTATTTGTTAAAATAACATAAGCTAACATATATTTTTACATTTATGCAAATGAATATGCAATATGTATAACTTGAATAAGTAATAAATACATAAACACCATGTTTAACAATATGTAAATGTGTAGCTACATTTATTTTACATTACATTAACATTTATACGGTCTTTGGCCCTTTGAGGGCAACCATAATGCTGATGTGGCCCTCTGTGAAAATGAGTTTGACACCCTGGTATATAGGGTTAGGGAGTTTGTGCCGAAACCGTTGAGGTGTTATAAGTGCCAAGAGTTTGGACATATAGCCAAGTCATGTAGGAAGGAGCAGAGATGTGCTAGATGCAGTAGGGGGCATGACTATGGGAAATGTGAACAGGGAGTGGGGCCAATGTGTTGTAATTGTGGTAAGGCCTAACAAAATTAATAGTTGGTTTCAGGTTGGTTGTCAGTTTGGCCATGGGTAGGTAGGGAATTTATTTTATTTTATTTTTTTATTTTATTTTTTCCCACGGCGACTATGGATAGGGAATTTCTTTATTTAATTAAAATGTTCACAACAACATGGATGCATGTACTCTGCCAGCATGTTTAATATCCACAATACTAAATGTTTGACTAAGATTTCTATGAAACTTTATTAAAAAATAAAAAAAATTAAATGATTTTTTTTTTTTTATAATTTTTTTTCTAAAAACTCATAAAATATATTGGGTCGCACCTAAATCGGCAGGGTCGGTCGGCAACCCGAAACAAACTTAATTTTGTTAGGCCCAAGGAGCATAGTGTAGCGTATTGGGGTTGTGAGGCGATGAAACAAGAGGTAGTGGTCCAGCAGGTGAGAAGGGAAGATAGGATATCATATGCAGAAGCAGCTAGGAAGGTAGGACAGGGAAAGAAAGATAAGGGACAGGGGTTTAGAGGAGGGCATTTGGCAGTAAGGGTAGTACAGGAGGATCAGGAAAAGCAAGATAGGGAACAGGGTTTTAGAAAAGGGCATTTGTCAGTAGAGGAAGTACAGGAGGAGAAAGAGAGGGTGTGGGGGGAGAAGTTGAATGTAGTGGCAGGAGTAGTAAATGCAAGAGCGATGGTTAGCAGTAAAACGGATAGGATAAAGTTAATAGTTAAAGTAGCAGTACAACACATGGGTATGAAGGGGTTGACATGGGGGGAATTAGTAAGAGAGTTAGAGAAGGGGGCTGTGAGTGATCAAGTAAAAGAGTTAGGGAAGGGGGTTGTGAGTGATCAAGAAGGCCAGAGTCAGCCCACAGGAGGCAATGAGTGACTCATAGATTAGGTTTGGATAGGGTGGTGATGTTAGGGATGGTTTTTTTTGTTTTGTGTGTTATGAGGTTTATTGGTTTTTCTTTATTGTAAAAAAAGACATTGTAAAATGGATTGTACAGTAGGTGGGGGTATGCACCTCTTGTGGTCGCGATTCGCCATTAGTCTATTATTTCTACAGTGCTCTCACTGTCATGTGGTGGGCAGCAATACGCCTAGATGCGTAGTCCGCCGGAAATTTACAAGAAGAAGAAGAAGAGGAAGACAACTCAGTGTGGGTTCACTCACTGAAGGAGGACAGAATGCCCAGGATTCAAGTTTCCACAATAGATGCAAGCTATGGCTAAAGCTGTGGGATTTGTTCTAAGGTAAAGTTTTGATCCATTCTCCACTTGCACAATGTGGGGGCGGCATATCCGGTTACGTATTCCGCCGTGTAGACTTCAATTAAACAACTTTGTCACTTTTTTCTTTTTGAATGACTGAAAACAATTATTTAATAAGCAAATGTTATGTAAAGTGTTTGTCAGCGGGGTCTTGGTTTTTGGGCTGTATTTCATGTAAACAAAAGTTTACTGTAGTGTTCTAGTTAGCCACATTAGCATTTAGCTCAGCATAAATCCAATACATTAATCTGTTAGATATGGGGCATGAAATGAGACATATAACTAAATTAGTATCGACGTGGCCCACGTTTGATATTCTGGAAAGTTTGTGAAGTTCTGTTAATATGGTAAACTGTTGGTTGTATTGGATTCATGCTGCGCTAAATGCTAATGTGGCTAACTAACAGTAAACTTTTGTACATGAAATGCAGCTCAAAAACCTTAGACCCACTTAGGGGTGGACGGTATAAACGGTATACGGTATAAACGGTATGAATTTGCTCTACGGTATGGATTTTGCCTATACCGTGTAACCGGTAGTGCAGCTCTAAAATAGCAATGACGTCATGTAACCACAGCGCGACTATTTCACTCGCGAATATGTGCGAACTGGAAAAAGTTATTTAGGAGGCTTCGCGCAGTGGGCGTGCCAGCCCCTCCCGCACGCATGTAAACACGGGTCTACTCTACTAGTAGTCTAGTGGGACGGGACGTCTCCCTGAGCTAACGTTAGCTTAGCTACCGTTACAAAATGACCCAGTCAACTATTCACTTTTAGTTTAATACATGATGAGGCATTGTCTAACCGAACGGTATCTAGTCGGCCAGCTACCGATAGCTCCTGACATCAACAAACGCTCCATCAAGTCTAGTAGAGAGTAGACGTGTATGATAGCTCCGTTAGCCGTTAGCTCACGTTCGCAAGTTAGTTCACCGTTCAAAACGAAATGTCCCATTGAACTAAATAATTCACTGAGGCGTTGTATTAACGTTATATATCCGGCTAGCAGTAGCTACAGATAGCTCCTGATATCAATGTCTTATAACACTGATTCGATGCGTATTCGAGCTGAGGGCTTGTGAATAACAAACTCAGCAAGACCGACGGCTTCTCAGTTACAGTGGGTGACAATATTGTCACAAGGAAAGATGAAATTACCTACCTGGGGTCCATCCTAGAGGCTAATCTCTCCTGTGACAAAATGGCATCCAATGTAATAAAAAAAGTCAACCAACGAACTCGATTCTTGTACCGGATCTCCTCTCTGGTAAACAAGAACACCCTGAAGACTCTGGCAGGAGCACTCATTCAGGGGTACTACGACTATGCTTGCACCTCATGGTACCAAAGCACCTCAAAGGCGCTAAAAACAAAATTACAAACATCTCAAAACAAACTGGTCAGACTACTGCTTGACCTTACTCCTAGAACCCACCTCACCCCTGCCCACTTCGACAACCTAGGATGGCTTAGAGTAGACGACAGAGTACAACAACTTGCAATGGGCCTGGTCTACAAGATACACTACACGACCAAGGTACCCATGTACATGTCAAAATACTTCCCAAAGGTCAGTGAATACCACGATCACAACACCAGAGGGAGCTCCACAAATCATGTCAAACCCAGATTCGGCTCAAATAAGGGACTAAACACGTTTCGCAATTATGCCACATCAATGTGGAACGCCCTACCCAAAGCTGTAAAGGAATGTGGATCACTACCCACTTTCAAAACCTCTCTCAAGGGACACCTACGGGAGACTGCAATTCAACACTGGCCCCTGTAAATATCCTAACCCAATCATTCCAACCCCCTCCAATGTACAGTCATTTACCTAGTATGGTTTTGTCAATAGTTCAATGTACAATTGTGTTTGTTTGTACAGTGTCTCCTCCCCCCCCCCCTCAATGTACAGTGTTACTTGTTTATACAGTGTGCCCCCCGCCCCCCCCCCCCCAACCACCTCCAATGTAAATGACCCAGTATGGTTGTCAATATCCCAATGTACCCAACCCCCCCCACCCAACCTCCAATGTACAGTTTCTACGTCAAATGTATATACTCCCTTTTCTTGACTCCTTCTGTATCACAAACAGTACTGTATTTGCAAATCTGGTATGTCATAAATGTATAGATGTAGCAGTACTGACTATCTGTATGTCATGTATGTCATATATGTCTATATGAATTGAAAATGGGGGACCCTGATGGAAACAAGACAAACGTCTTTCTCAGGTCTGCATCCCCTTAACAATTGTATGTATTGAGCCGTACTGTATTGTACCCATTCTGCAATCTGTTAAATAAAGTTTTCATTCATTCATTCATTCAATGTGATTTAACGTTATACCAATACTAGGGCCCAGCTGCAGCGCCGGTGAATCCTGGCCGTAGCTCGAGGCTACTCGAGTATAGGTCCAGCTGCAGCTCCAGAGAATCCTGGCCGTAGCTGGAGGCTACTAATGTACACACAGACAGTGGAGCTTGTTGCGTGGTGGCGATGTCTCGCAGATAATACAAGTACAAGTCTAATTATATAATTATATATTTTATATATAAAAAAAAAAAATTATATAAAATTAAAAAAAAATTTTTTATCAAAAACGATGATACCGTGATATATACCGTTACCGTCTATGCTTCAAATTATACCGTGATATAAATTTTAGACCATACCGTCCACCCCTAGACCCACTGACAAACACACTTTACAAACGTTTGCTTATTAAAAACAACCTGCACAGCAGCCTAGCTACAACAAGCAGCCTAGCTGCCAACAGCAGCAACCAGTACAGCCAAGCTCTCAGCAGCAGCCTAGCTCATAGCAGCAGCCTAGCTACCAATGGCAACAACCTGCACAGCAGCCTAGCTAAACGGGCAGTGTAGCTCCCAACAGCAGCAACCAGCACAGCCTAGCTACAAGCAGCCAAGCTCCATACAGCAGCAACCTGCACAGCAGCCTAGTTACCAGAAGCTGCCTAGTTACAGAAAACAGCCTAACTCCCAGCAGCAGCCTAGCTCCCAACAGCAGCAACATGCTCAGAAGCTTAGCTCCCAACAACAACCTGCACAGCAGCCTAGCTCCCAACAGCAGCAACCTACACAGCAACTTGGCTCCCATAAGCAGCCTACAAGTTACAACAAGCAGCCTACAGTAGCTACCAGTGGCAACAACCTGCACAGCAGCCTAGCTACAGCAGCAACATGCACAGCAGCCTACAGTAGCTCCCAACACAACAACCCGCACAGGTTTTTAAACAGTTTGAGAGACCTGCCTTTTTTTTATGTGACATGTATGTTTTTATTGTGTGCATTTATCTTTATCTTGTACAGGTCTGTGACCAATGCCTAGGTACCAACAGCCGCCTAGCTCCCAACAGCAGCAACATGCACAGCAGCCTAGCTCCCAACAGCAGCAACCTGCACAGCAACTTGGCTCCAACAAGCAGCCTATGCTACATCAGGCAGTCTAGCTCCCAGCCGCCGCAGCCTAGCTCCAAGCAGCCGCCGCAGCCTAATTCCCATTAGCTGCCGCATATTAAACCGCATAGAAATTACAGGTTTTTCAGCATCTGGGAACACGCCAACTTTTTGGGAAATTAGCTTATTTGTCATCTATTCTCGAGTTAGACAAGCGGATACATACCATTTTCTTCTCTGTGCATGCATTAGGCCAGTGTAGCCTAGTTCCCAACAGTCACGAAATACACTCCAAATACAACTCCAAAACTTTCCTGTAAACATGTTGTGACCTGTGTATTTACCACGTGGAGAAATAATAAAAAAAAATATTATTGAGATTTTAGTTTTCTAAGCAGATATACTTGTGATTTCATCACCTCAAAAGGCCAGTTTTTCAAAAAGCAACAGGGCTTTTGAGGTAATGAAATCACTGCGCCCAGGCAGCAGTGGTTCGGCAAAAAATACTTCCGAGTATATATCTGCTTAGAAAACGAAATGTCTAATTGTTTAATACATTTTTCTCCATGTGGTAAATACACAGGTCACAACATGTTTACAGGAAAGATTTGGAGTTTATCTCGTGACTGTTGGGAACTAGGCTACACAGGCACACCTACTTCCAGTGAATGATGCTAAGCTAGGCTAACTGTGCGGCTGTTCCCTAAGCCTAATGCATGCACAGAAAAGAAAAGGGTATCTGCTTGTCTAACTCCAGGGTAGATGGCAAATAAGCTAATTTCCCAAAAGGTTGCCGTGTTCCTTAACTGTTTTTATTTCAAGCAATATTGACAGCCGAATGTTTTTTCTCTCTGGGAATGTTATACAATGTTTAAAGTAATTGGCCATATTCACATGACAGACATTTTGCTCAGGTTGGGTTCCTGGGAACAGAGTGGAAAGGGTAAAACAAGGAGTACCTTGGTATTCATGAATAAATAAAAAATGAGCAGGATAGAAATTTGCAGGGTATTAAATTCATAATTCTCAATTTAAGGTATTAAATACATTTAATTAAATTTGCACAGATATTACATTTTGGGGGGAGCAGCCCAGCTGTCGAGAGATTAAATAATATAAAATATATGAACTGTTGTGTTTTGTGGGGCTACCGGGAGCTTAGAGCTTGTATGGAACATACAATTATTTAAATTGGCGCAGCCGCCATTTCAGTGTAGCTATGTTTTTTTTTAGTATGGTCGTGAAATTGGTATTAAACTTTGCTCTAAGTCGTTTTAAAAAGGTCTTAAAGTCTTAAATGTAACTTGTTGAAACCTGCAGATCCCCTGATAATAAAGTAATTTACCATATTTCTCTTATGTCATGCTCTGGTTGGGTTCCCGGGAACAGGGTGGAAAGGCTAAAAGAAGAGGGTGACACTGCACTTACTAAACTAAATCTGGGAGTCTGTAAGCAACGTTGGCAGCAGAAATTTGCATCACACAGACACTGCATCATTCTTTAATGACGAGGACCCCAGGAAGAATAGTCAACACATTGATGATGACTAATGGGGATCCTAATAAACATAAACAAGGTGCTATAGCAAAAGGTGCTTTTTATGTAGACTAATCTAATTTAAAAAATACATAATACATCCACAGAGCTTTTAGAAAGAATACAAGTGTTGCCTTTTCCCCCAAATAAATTATTGATTTATGGCGGGTCCAAAATTAATGTTATTTACATGTTGCGTGCATGTACTCAATACTTCCCATTTTCCCACGTGGAGTGCACCAGATTGGATAAACGAGCTACTACATGCTGACATACTGGTGCTCTAGTCATGGGTCTCAATGTTATCTAGGGGTTCCCAAACCTTTCAGGCCAGGACCCAGAAAATAAGGCGTCAGAGAGCCGCAGCCCAATGCACATCGTCAGGCTTTTGTTTTTCTTTTTTCTTTGCCAGGCGACTGATTTTTTAAGCCAAATATCACTTCAATCCTATTAAGTTAGTTCAAGTTAGTTATTCATTTATATGTGCTATTTATGAGAGGGCTAACTTGTTGCAAAATAATAATGATAATAATAATAGCCTCATTAAAATACTATTGTTGCGTCGGTTGTTTTCAGCGTTTTATGTGCATAATCTGTTATTTAGTTTGAAATGTTCGTTGAAATAAGTAGATTTTTCGTTTTTGTTTATTTATTAAGTTAATATAAAACCATATAGTCACATTTTTTAATACAATAGAATAGCATTTTTGAATACAACTAGAAACACTGTCCTGGCCTGCTTCTAAGTTCAGTGACCTGACAAAAAAAAAAAAAAATTATGATGATTTTTTTTTTTTGGAAATCATCTCGCGGCCCACCCGTGGCTGCTCGCGGCCCACCTTTGGGTTGCGACCCCGACTTTGGGAACCACTGATCTATAGCACCTTCAAATGTAACTGACATTTGTCATTGTCTTCCATAGACAGAAGGTTTCATATTCCTGGGACCCAATCAAGCCATGTAGATGCGTTCATATCAATGAGGAAATCCAAGGTTTTTTCCTCCAAATGATCCTTTTGGTTGTAATATCACTTTTTGGACATTCATTGTCTGTGTCCTGCTGACAAATTACTGTCAGATAACCCACCCAAAAAGTATTTATATGTGTAGTATACTTGTACTTATAGGCTTACATATTTTAAAAAGGTTTTGTGGGCTCAGATTCCCAGGGTATAAATTACTATGTAAATGGTGATGCAATAGACAAATTATAGTTGGGAAAACAATAGTAATGTAATCACAGTGATGCCAATAATATAAAAAAAGGAATCCATTATTAAATAAAAATATGAATACAAATATCCATTATCCATATAAAAATGTAGATCAATTCTATTTCCTAATTAAAAAAGTGGGTCAACTGAGGAGCGGGTTTACCCTCCACTACATTGCTGTAAGTAAAACAATCTGAGGTTTTATAACATAAAAAGACAACACACAAACGAAACATAATGTGATATATACTAACACACATACCGACCCACAAAGCAACTACTGGGGGGAGTGTGACCCACTTAAGCAGTGCACATATTTACCTCGGCAGTAGTGATAAACTATTCATTACTATCCATTTTAAAAGGGGATAACAACCGCAATGTACTGTATTAGACATCATTACCATGTGTTGCCGTGTCCACAGGCTAACAAATACTGTAATGAAAACAGGTTGAGGTGGTTTCTTCAGAAGGGGGAGAAAGAAAATGGCCAGGTGGGTGAAAGGAGGTAGCAGGCTCAGTCGAGGGATAGCCTGACACTATTAGGCTCTCCATTGGGTCTGAACCAAGGAAACTATAAAAGAAGGAAGGGTGATTATGTCACATTTACATTTACATTTAACCATTTAGCTGACGCTTTTATCCAAAGCGACTTACATGTTCTGTATGACAAGTCAGCAGAAAGGGTACAACTCTTTCAGCTGAGTAACAATGTTCAACAAACAGTGTTGAAACTTGGGTGCTGCAGTGTTGAGCAGGGCTGGACTGGGACCAAAAATCGGCCCTGGCATTTTTGGCCCAGACCGGCCCACCATAATCGGTCGGACACCACCCACCAGTACACCATCCTTGCGGTCCCCTTAAATATGCGTACCTACTGTACTATTCCCCCAAACCACTACAAAGCTGGGTAGTAAGTGCCATGGACAAGTGTACCAGTGCAAGTGGACCACTGTACTCACTCGCTCTTGGCGGAATCTTGTTTTGGGTGGTGATGTAAAAACGTCTGCATCATAGCAGGCTCAGGATGGGCAAAGTAGTCTATAGCCTGTTCATCCCTGTCTCTCTCCTCCACAACCTGGCTTGACTAGACATAAGGAGAGAGAGATGATTACAATTAACTGGTACATTCAGGTCCAGAATTGTTGGAATTCCCTGACAAAGATGTGCAAAAAGCTGTACAATTTAAACAATACCATACTGGTAATGAGCAAACCGTTGTTTATTCAATGAATGCATGGAGCTGTTCCATCTTATTTCATTTGATACTAACTACTCAGTTCATACAGATTTCAAGTATTCAAATATCAATGATGAATATTGCCTAAGGTTTACACAGTTAATAGATCACCTTTTTGTTTTATATTTATGTTCAGAGAGGAGTACTAGTTAGAGCTTTGTATGTGATTTATATGGCAATTGAATCAATGGTGTGCTTGTTTGTTTGGGGAGTTTGACCTACAGTTAATGTGCCTACCACGCAGGGCCGCCTCAGGGGGTGTGCGAGCAGTGCGGTCGCACAGGGCCTCGCGGGAAGGGGGGCCTCGCACAAAAAAAAATAAAATAAAATTAAAAGAAAATATTTTTTATTTATTATTTCTTTTATTATTTTTCTTTATTTTTCTTTATTTTTTTTTGCGAGGCCCCCCTTCCCGCGAGGCCCTTTTTCATCACAGACCTAAAATCTAGTTTTGCTTATATGCTTATATATTTCACATTAGACACGTTTGTAGAATGTGTCTGACTTGTTCCTGGCTCTGCGGCTCTGCAGCAGACATACTCACTATTGGAGCTCTGGGGCTCTGCAGCAGACATATAATAATATAATAATAATAATGCAGGACCTGTTGCAGAGGTCTTTATTCGGCATGCAACGACACTCAATGTTTTAGTGGTACACACAGCGGTTAGTTTAGCACACACACCGGAACACACACACATGCATTGTCTCTTTAGGATCGCAGATGCGATTTGTCTCTGCGATTAACCCATCCCGTCGTCTTTCCCCCCCAAGGGCAGCCGGGAGCAGACAGGCGTCAATGTGAGCCGCGCCAGGGGACCAATCCAAGTGCTCCTGTCCGTCTTCGTCAAGGACGCCACAGCGTTAGCGATCTGTTGTTGTGCATGTTTTTCCATTGGGTTTATCTTATCGGGGGGGAAACCCTTGTGAGCACGGGGAGAACATGCAAACTCCACACAGAAAGGCCTGGGAGATATCCCACCTGGGTACCTGGAATCATGGAAACCTGGTCCCCAAGCGGGAATCGAACCCTGGACCTTCTTGCTGTGAGGCGACAGTGTTAACCACTACACCACCGTGCCGCCTACGTACTATTGGTTTCAACGAAGGGAGGGGTTACATCATGTGTACGCCGGCGTGCGTCAGCTGCGTTTGACTATTTCGCACGTGCAGCTTTGGAGGTTATGCTTAGTTATGCCAGCCAAGACGGAGAGGACGGTCATTCGGCAGATGGACTGAAGATGAAAGTTGTTGCATGTTAGACAGTTCAGTCAGGCTAGCCATGTCGGCTTAGCTAAAGGCAGGGACAGCTAGTTAGCTTAGCTATGTTATAATATCGAGTGCTAACGTGTGGTTCAGTCGGGATAGCCATGATGATGTCGGCTAGTAGCTAGCTTAGCTAAAGGCTAACTAGCGTTAGCTAACCTAGAGAGAGCGCGTGCAGCATTGTTATGCCAAGATGAAGAGGACGGTCATTCGGCAGATGAACTTCGTCAACTCCACGCGGTTGTCTCCATCCTCTTGGACGTTTGGTGAGTTTTTAATGCACTCTATTCTATTCCCGCCGTGGATATATCTCTCTCTCTCTCTCTCTCTCTCTGGAGCCAAACGGGCCGGCTAGCTGTTGTAGCTAATGTTATATTCAGCCAAGCGGGCCGGCTAGCTAACGTAGCTAACGTTATTTTGAGCCAAACGGGCCGGCTAGCTGTTGTAGCTAATGTTATATTGAGCCAAAGCGGGCCGGCTAGCTAACGTAGCTAACGTTATATTGAGCCAAGCGGGCCGGCTAGCTGTTGTAGTAGCTAACGGTGTGTGGCCTGGTGTCAGTACCTGGCTACTCTATTTGCAGTTAGCCTATTTAGCTGATGTCGGCCATTGGCTCCTTGCTACTTTGTTTTCTCTGGTATAGACCCTCTTCTCTTTGGATTTAAGTGTTGATCTTTGTCCTTTTGGATCTATGTATATTCATGTTGCCTTTGTGAAGTTATCTTTTCCTTCTGTTTTGTTCTTCCATTAAAAGTTGAATATCCTTTAGGGGCTCATCTTTGCTTATCTATCTCATACATGCTCTCTCTCTAACACACACACACAGACATGCTCTCTCTCTCTAACACACAAACACACATGCTCTCTCTCTCTTTCTAACACACACAGACATGCTCTATATCTCTCTCTAACACACAAAATGACATGCTCTCTCTCTATATATTTCTCTCTCTTTCTAACACACATATACATGCTCTCTCTCTAACTCTCTCTTTCTAACACACACAGACATGCTCTATCTATCTCTCTCTCTTCAATTCAAATGGGCTTTATTTCACATTCTTGTATTTCTCCCAGTAGGTATGGGAGTTTTGAGTTATTGTCCATGTTTTCAAAGTCTCTTTGGGTGTTTGCAATTTGTGGGAAGTATATGTCTTGGTATAGTGGGCAGGTTGTTAAGAAGTGGAGCTCGGTTTCCACCTCATCTTGTGTGCAGTGGGTCTGTCTTCGCTTGGGAGCCAGGTCTGCCTATGGCAGCCTTTCTCGATGGCTAGGCTGTGCTCGCTGAGTCTGTACCTAGTCAAGGATCTTCTTAGTATTGGGTCAGTCACAGTGCTCAGGTATTCTGCCACTGTGTACTCTCTGTTTAGGGCCAAATAGCATTTCAATTTGCTCTGGTTTTGGGTTGTTTCTTTCCAATGTGTCTTTCTCTCTCTCTCTCTCTCTCTCTCTCTCTCTCTCTCTCTCTCTCTCTCTCTCTCTCTCTCTCTCTCTCTCTGGCCTTGCTCTGGTGGAGGGTCAGGGGCATTGCCGGGTCTGTGCAGCGATAACACTGTATATTGACTGTAGAACGGGAGCTCTCTCTCGCTCTCTCGCTCTCTCTCTCTTGCTATATGTTGACTGTATCATGCCCAGCCTCGGGCAGCGCTATTATTTAAGAATATGTTGACTGTATAAAAAAATAAATAAAAAATTATATATATATATATATATATATTTGTTTTTTACCTTTTAGGGGGGGGGGCCTCGCGTTTAAATCTCACACAGGGCCTCGCATTTCTCCCAGGCGGCCCTGCTACCACGTGAAGGTGCATGCTCAATGGACAGCACAAAAACTATTTGTGTAGGTGGAGACTAGAGCTACTACAGATAGTAATAAGTTATAAGAGTAAGTAATCCATACCATTATATCCTAATAGTAGGGATGTCCGATATTATCGGCCGACCGATATTATCGGCCGATATCGGCAGTAAAATGTGATATCGGAAAATATCGGTATCGATAAAATTTTTTTTTTTTTTTTTTTTTTTTTTACATTTATTTAACCTTTATTTACCCAGGCAAGCAAGTAAGAACCAATTCTTATTTTATTTATTGTCAAAAGTATGCATGTTGGTTTAATTCAACAACAAGAGATATGTAATGTTAATTTTTACTTTTTTAATTATCATATTTTGCACAGATAATGCTTACATTTAGAAAGCCTTTTGAATGCATCCAGTGAATTTATTAGTTACCTGAAATTATTCCGTTTTTTGGGGGGGAAACCCTGCATATATCGGTATCGGTTGATATCGGTATCGGTATCGGTATCGAAATTAAGAGTTGGACAATATCGGAATATCGGTATCGGTAAAAAAGCCAATATCGAGCATCCCTACCTAATAGTTACCTTATTACCATACTTGGCTGAAAATAAACTGCCTGTTGTGAATGTGTTTTTCCCTGTAGGCTAATACATAAGTAGGCATACATGTTTGCAGTTGAGCAAACATTTGCAGTTGAGTAGGCTATGTGCTGTGTTTTTATGTTTTTATGTCTTTCATTGAGGACCACCTTGGAAATAAGTGTTTTAATGGTTTTAGGTGATATCCTCAAGGAATACAAATTGGTCAAGATAATTTGTTTTTATGATGTGTTTTTAATTTCCAAATACAAATTTAATCAAATCAAAAAAGCAGTTTTTGCAGTTGAGCTACAGGTGTTATATATTATACAGCCTTTTCATGGATCTTTATCAAGGGAACTGTGGTAACCTTGACTTCATAATTTCATAATTTCATAATCAAAATGTTAGATTAACCCTGAAAACTGAAAATATCTGTAGTGATGGTAATTTAGGCATTACATAGACTCTCAGAGCACATTTCGGAGAAAGCCTGCAGGCCAAGCCTATAATGATAGGGTTGTTTGAGAGAGGGCCATTCCAGTCCCCCAAGAAACCAAACACCTTCTACATGTGACAGTTGAGCACAGCAAGAGAAGACCAAAAGCGGAAATGCCTCTGTGAGACCAGAGCAATGTGGTTGAATCTTTACAATAATAGATTCAGAAAATACAAAGTGTCAGTTTGGTAGATGGGGTTTTGGGATGGCTCTTGTGAATTGAATAGTATTAACCTAAGGAGCACTGACTATACTGGGTTAATGTTATATCAACACAAGCACTATTAAGGCTGCAAGTCATCAGACCTCATCATGTTGAAAATCACTAGGCGACACCTCTCATGACGACATTGTTTACTCAGTCACACACCACAGAAAAACGGTGACTCAGTATAACAGTAAGGACAGTTGCCTAATCAAGATAAGGTCACAGGAAATAATTGCATTTATATTAGTTTAGAATGAAAACAATGTTGGAATAATAAAACAAGAGTATAGAAACCTATTAGAAAGTAACTTACAAAGAAAAACCATATAGAAGAAATGTTAAAACGATTGATTCATTCAAAGGGGGCCACAGTCCAACCCCCCCTCTGTCCAAAAAGGAGGGGGCCACCTGGCTGCTACAGGCACCCACACGACCAGAAGACACCAAATGAGGACTGCCTGTTTTTAAGATACTTGTGATTGGTGGAACTAGGTTAAGAGTAGGGAAGTCAGATAAACTATAAGTATTGGATGAGTGCAGTTAGTAGGGAGGCCAGCTCAGGACACACCACGACCGTCCCGTCCCCAGGGGGTCTGAGTCTGCGCCTCCATCGCCCACCACCGACCATGGTTTTCTACTTTGTCCCCATGTGAGTAAAACTGTATATGGAATAATCACTGTTTGTGATAACTAGAGTAAGATGCCTATCTTAGACCCAGGTTTTATCATGTGGTGACAAGGAGTACTATGGTCTTAGTTCATTAACATAACATGACTAATATTTATGTACAATACTGTCTTTGATGTAAAGAGCCAACGTGTGAGGGCTATTGTGATTTACCTCATCAAATCCTTTTGTACAATCATGTATTATGCTTGAAGTTTCCTGTATGTAACCAATGCATTATTCCACTCTCGGCCCACGCTGCAATTAAATGAATATTGGACCATAGCTTCTGGTTGTTTGGCTGTACACATTTATTCTCTACTGGCTATTTTTGGGAGCCCAGATGAGGACCATGTTTTCTATCACACTGTGATCTTTCCCTTCCTCTAGTTAGCAACCTCACTGTGCTGTAATTAATAGATATTCATATAGGAATATACGACAATTGGTGCCGTTTTTAAGACCCGTTCTGATTTGTTCACATAATGAGCATGCAGAAAAAGAGCCGGGAAGTTGGGGATTTGCAGTACACAGAGTGGTGGCTGTCTGGAGGATGAGGGAGACGTGGGGTGAATAGGAATATTTATGGTCGTGTATAGCCACAGTAGGACCCAGGGTGGATATGTGTATTATTTGCTTACAGGACTGGTGGTGATGTTAGATTTAGGATGTCCAAAATTAACGGCGGCGCGCTTGTTGTTCAGTGAAGGGGCAATCATGAGCTTTTTGATGGTTGTGTTGTTGTTAGAAACAGGAGGCCGCTGTCGACTTGCTTGCTTGGGGTTTTATTACAGGAAATACGACCAGCGTATTTGTGCAGTGCCAGGGTAAACAGGAGGATGGAACTTGCGAATTTTTTGTTGATTATATAAGAGCGGCAGCCGACGAAGAGTTATTAGTCATATTGTAGGGATAAGCTAGGGCTGATGTTAGGAGGCGCTGAGGAGGTGATTGACAAGATGTCGAGTTAGGAGGCTACGTGCAAGAGCAGGCCTAAGTGAGGGAAAGTATACGAATCTGTATGTCTGTCTGGTGAAAGCAAGGGTTTAGTTTAGGTAAAATATTTGAAGGAGATGGCGTCGGGTGGAAGAAAGTGGAATAGTCACAGATATGCGGGAAGGGAGACTGTGAGGTGGCTAAGTGGTTAAGGCGGGGTAGCCAGACATAAAGAAAATAATGTAGTGCAGAGTTAGAGAAAAGGTGTGATGAGTGTGTGATAGTGGGAATTCTATACCCTGTGTTAGTGGGTCGAAATTGGTATTATTAAGTATATGACTGGGCTTGCCGCTCGGAGGTACTGTGTATGACGCGGGAGATTAGGAAAATATGGGGTATTTAGGTAAAGGACACTAGAGGATGTTCGGTGATCAATTTTTAGATGTGAAGTCGGCTTACACAAGAATCCAAGGTTAATAGCGTTGCGCCATGTAATCGATGTCTCGTACGGGGGGTCGGTTTGTTTGTATTTATGTATTTGTGTATTTGTGTAAATGCATGTGATTAGTAGCAAGCTTGACGAAGGTTGTTATGTTGTGACGTGGATCAGATCAATACTAGTCTGAAGCGAATCATATTGGAGATTGGGGCTAACTAGTTTAGCTCTGGGGAGGAGATGCGGTATTCTAGAGATGTTAGAGCGACGATGTGAACAAATTTACGAAACGCTGTGAGAGCAATTATTGTTAGGAAGCGAGTCGAGGCGTTCGTTGAGGTGGTTGGGGTCGTTTTAGTGGTTATATATGATACGGTAACAATTGTGTACGGGAGTATCGTGAATGAAAGAAGTCGCTGCTTGATGACGTCATGGTGTTGAATGGGGAGTGTGTAGCGTTCACGGCGCGTGGAGCCAGGCGGAGAGAAGGGTAGGAGAAATGATTAATGTTGATCTGTGTAACGGCGTTGGTATATGAGAATGTTTTTAAATTCTTTTACGATAGTTTGTTCTTTTAAAGTGGGTATTTAGACATGTGTAAATTGTTTAGGGTTGGATTGGTACTGAGCGGATTGAATGAAATGTGCGGATCTTGAACGTGGCATAACTTGGGGCTTCCGGGAATGCATGGAACCTCGCATTAAGGCTGGCTAGGTATTAGCTTGCATGCAGCTGTTTTGTGAGATTGCGGGCGACATATGGGATGATTAGGATATGAGAAATGATGTTTGGGGAGTAGTAGAGGACGCGGTAGGATGTCGTGGCATTTTTAGGAATGTCGTGGCATGTTTAGGATGTCGTGGCAGATTTTGGTTGTCGTTGCAACGTTATGGTGACAGTCGCATCGGTTGCTACTGCGCATGTGCGGATCGTTTTTCGTTCGTTTTCGCTCAGGGGACGGTGGTAAGTGTTAATATTTTTGCTTTGTGTTGTAGATCTGGAAGTGGTTCTGTTTGTGGTTGTTATTACTACGGGTATGTGTACGCGGGGGTAGAGAGGTAACATTATCAGTGGTTGGTTTAAGGGAGGAAGTTGAGAATAGGTTGGGACATTGCAGTGTGCCTGTCAGAGTGTAGACGGTTTAATATGCGTGCCCAGAATTAAGCTGGGATTCATAAAACCGGCTATACTGGGTAGATTGTATTATTGTCTTTGATACACAGGGGTATATTTTTAACCAGGGGGGAAGGAGTAGTAATTGATTAAAAATAGTACAGTTAAAAACATACAGTTGTTAAGGGGAGGCAGACAAGAGATGGAGTCCCCCGTTTTAAATACATCATAACTTTTATTGCATACATGATACACAGATAAACGGTAGTTTGGGAGTAATAATAGGCTGAAATGGGTAAAATGTTCTACAAAGTAGAATGCAGTAGGATCGGTTTGTCACGTGTGTATGGTATGAGGAAGTATTGATGTTTGAGAAGGGAAATACTGTGTGCACTGCACAAAACAAGTGTGTACATGTGTGATGTTGTAGATTATGGGAGATCGTCATTGGGGAGAAAATCGATGGGGGATTATACTGCAAAACATTGCAGTGAGTCTATCAGTAGGGAATGATTTCGTTTGCCTGTGACCAAGTTAGACACACAATTTAACTACTCTGGGTCAATGTATCATTTAAAAGTGGGAACAAAATATATACATTAAGTCTGTGGGGGATGCTTAGGTGGTAATTGTATTACTTAAATGATGTTGTGTTTGACTGGAGTTTAAAATGTAGCTTGATAAAAAAATGCTTGTATAGGATACAGTGATGTTAAGATGTCAGATTTAAGTTACACTGTTGGATTAATGTTGCTGCAAGTCTTTAGGTGTAGGCTTGTTGGTATATGTATTTTGTTGCATTGCTATGTTGAAATACTGTTAGAATGTTATATCTTTAAGGCCATTGATTTACATAGGCTGATGTTTATATTAGGATTGATTGCAAAATCCTTGGGTCACAGTGGGATAATAGTGACAGGGGGTTTGTTTAGATGCTGCTTTGATGTAAGATTGTGTTTTAGCAGTTATTATAAATGATTTTGTGTGTAATGACTAACTTCTGTTGAGTTGCAGGGGGGTCATGGGGTAAAGGAATTTAGGTTAGGTCATGGGAAACCCACAAGAGTGACCCAGACTATCTTTACTAAGCAATTTAGGAACGGCCCAAGGGGGGTCAAGAAGGGAGTGAGATTGGACGCAACAGGAGAGAGGTCACAGAGGTGAAGATAGGAGTGTACAGTTGTACAGCTGCAAACAGGGGCGGTTATACGACAGGGAGACGGAGTGGAGCTAGGCAGTTAGAAGCAGGGTATGTAGAGGTCAGAGGTGAAGATGCAGAAGACAGTTGTAAAGTGAGATAACAGTTGGCAGTTATTTTTACGACGGGGGAGATGTTGAGACAGAAAGCGGCTAATTTAAGAAGAGAGGGTAGGAGGAGAGGTTGAATAGAAGCCAGATCAGATGAGGTTATTTACATTTGATTGGGGCGGACTATTTGATTGGATGAATAACCTGGAGTTATCACGGTTCTAGCAGGCTGGGGTGACTTCAGGTTGAAAAAGGGGTTCTGCTAGACCCTTTGAGTGCAGAGATTAAGAAGTGATGGTATTAGCCTGATAATGAGTGTAGCCTGATGAGAGAGCAGAAGAGGGAGGAACAAACTAAACCATTGTCGGTCTGTGGTTGATTAATGAGTTGTATGAGAGAGAGTTTGGAAGTATTTGTTTAGGTTCAAATGATCAGTGTGAACGGTGGATGATTGTGTGCCAGGTGGTATGCAAGTGTGGGAGCAGCGTGAAAGTATATGTTTATAATATGAAGGATGTGTGATGGAAAGGACATGAGTGGCTGAGAATGATGGAGAGTGTTGGTTATTTTGTGTGGTTGAGAGATTATGTTGTATGAAAGGGGTTTTGATGCAGGAGTGAAGGAGTGAGCGATGTCATTTTGATTTCAGTTCATATCATTTGAATGAAAGAGTTTGTTTTGTTTAAAAGTAACAGCCACTGTGGGGTGCTCAGGAGGTGTGGATGATGTTGAATGATGATGTTTGATTGGTTTTTGATTTTCTTTCTTTTCTGAGGACTCTAAAGTTCAGGATTGAATGTGTTGTGGGACTATGAGAAATTGGATGAAAGCGTTTACTTTAGGTCATATTATTTGGTTGAGTGTCAAGGTTTGAAGTTTTATTTTGGAAGCAGTGGTGGGTTTGGTACAGATACACTGCTTTCAGTTAAGTTTGATTTTTGTATGTATGAGTGAGTGTGAATGTACATTTTTAAATTTATTTTCTAAATGTTTTGATCTGAAAGGTGTTTGGATGGAACCGGTAGGGGTGACTGTGCTGTCTTGAGAGGTGTCAAAGTCACTGACATGTGTGAATGGAACGGTTGGGTGATGAGATGTTGAATGTAAAGTTTTGGATTTCATTTACTGTTTTAGGTATGAATGGTGATCTCACATGTAGGAGTTGCATGACATGTAGTAGAGGGTGTGTTATATTTAAATATTTGGTTAATTGTTTGGTTTTTGTTTTTAACTGTGTTACATGATTTGGCGGGGGAGGACTGTTGAAGGCTGGGATGCATTGGAACAGATCGAGGCTGGGATGCATTGGATCAGATCGATGACAGTTAAGTAGTGCCACCACGATTTGCATATGGAATTAATGGCTTCCCTTATTAAGTATGTTGACATATTGTGTAAAAAGATTCTCTGTGCTTGTTTCTTCAACAGCTCAGTAAAAGGAGGGGAAAGGCAGGTCAATGGTGGGAGAGACATGAATGCATTACATTAGAGCGGTAACGTAGGATTTCATTTTTCCCTGTTACTCTGCAGTCCAATGGTGGTCAATTACAAATTGTGGTGAGAGAATTCTTGTACACGGAGACCCCCGCCTATACAAACCCCATGCGGGTGGGGCCAGGTTGTAAAAACTGAACAGATGTAGTTTGGAGGACATTCCACGCTAAAAGAATCATCTGACGACGGGTTGTCATGAGATAAATAGATGACTGGACCTGGGATGTGACCTGGCCGGGGGGGGGCGGAGCCAGTCTGAAGGCTGAGCGGAAAATGTGTGAACAAGGTTCTCTGGGGAGTTGTGGAGTTGTGGTTGGACTGTAGGGGACAGGGACAAGACTGAATAGGTACTGATGGGCTTTGTCTTGTGCACATTGATTTGGTAGGACGCGCAAGCAAAGGGCGGATAAATTACACAACGCAGGGTCAGATAAAGATGCATTCACATAAGTGAGGATATGGCCAGAGTGAGGAGAATGGGTGAAAGAAAATTTTCGTTGAAATTCTGCTTTCCTCTGCCAAACTGAGCTGTGAAAACAAGAGGTGATAAGATTATGACCATTATATGTGTCATAAAAGGGGGGAGGATAGGTGGGAAGCAATTGATTGATTATGCAAATGTGATTGTACTATCTTAAGGAATAAATTTAACAGAAAGAAGAGATTATTTCAGAGAATGAATAAAATGAAAAAATTGTGATACTAATGGATCTTGTCTCCCCAGATCATGTAAACGGATACTGTAATTTAAAAAAAATTGTGATTGATTATACTTTAAATGTGTAATGTTTAGATTAAATTGTTTTAATTGTTTTTAGCATATTCAACGTGCCCAGAGGAACGAGGCCTGATGAAAGAGTGGTAAACACTGTTTCATTTAAGGCAGAGTAGGTTAATTGGGGTTCTGGATGAATGGGTCATTTTGGATTCCCCGGGAGGGGGCCATAGTCAGGGGAAATGTGGGAAAGAAAAGAAGAAGACAAGAAGGCCAAAATTGATGAGATGTACCAAAGAAGAATGGAAAAAATTGAGAAGAAAAATTGAGAAAAATTCAAATTTTTATGATTTTTGTTATTTTGTTAAATTGTATGGCTAGTATGTATAGAAATTAAGTCAAGATACTTGTAATATGACATTAGTAAAATGTCAAAGGGAGGAATTGTGGTAACCTTGACTTCATAATTTCATAATTTCATAATCAAAATGTTAGATTAACCCTGAAAACTGAAAATATCTGTAGTGATGGTAATTTAGGCATTACATAGACTCTCAGAGCACATTTCGGAGAAAGCCTGCAGGCCAAGCCTATAATGATAGGGTTGTTTGAGAGAGGGCCATTCCAGTCCCCCAAGAAACCAAACACCTTCTACATGTGACAGTTGAGCACAGCAAGAGAAGACCAAAAGCGGAAATGCCTCTGTGAGACCAGAGCAATGTGGTTGAATCTTTACAATAATAGATTCAGAAAATACAAAGTGTCAGTTTGGTAGATGGGGTTTTGGGATGGCTCTTGTGAATTGAATAGTATTAACCTAAGGAGCACTGACTATACTGGGTTAATGTTATATCAACACAAGCACTATTAAGGCTGCAAGTCATCAGACCTCATCATGTTGAAAATCACCAGGCGACACCTCTCATGACGACTCAGTCACACACCACAGAAAAACGGTGACTCAGTATAACAGTAAGGACAGTTGCCTAATCAAGATAAGGTCACAGGAAATAATTGCATTTATATTAGTTTAGAATGAAAACAATGTTGGAATAATAAAACAAGAGTATAGAAACCTATTAGAAAGTAACTTACAAAGAAAAACCATATAGAAGAAATGTTAAAACGATTGATTCATTCAAAGGGGGCCACAGTCCAACCCCCCCTCTGTCCAAAAAGGAGGGGGCCACCTGGCTGCTAGAGGCACCCACACGACCAGAAGACACCAAATGAGGACTGCCTGTTTTTAAGATACTTGTGATTGGTGGAACTAGGTTAAGAGTAGGGAAGTCAGATAAACTATAAGTATTGGAGGAGTGCAGTTAGTAGGGAGGCCAGCTCAGGACACCGTCCCGTCCCCAGGGGGTCTGAGTCTGCGCCTCCATCGCCCACCACCGACCATGGTCTCTACTTTGTCCCAATGTGAGTAAAACTGTATATGGAATAATCACTGTTTGTGATAACTAGAGTAAGATGCCTATCTTAGACCCAGGTTTAATCATGTGGTGACAAAGAGTACTATGGTCTCAGTTCATTAACATAACATGACTAATATTTATGTACAGTACTGTCTTTGATGTAGAGAGCCAACGTGTGAGGACTATTGTGATTTACCTCATCAAAACCTTTTGTACAATCATGTATTATGCTTGAAGTTTTCTGTATGTAACCAATGCATTATTCCACTCTCGGCCCACGCTGCAATTAAATGAATATTGGACCATAGCTTCTGGTTGTTTGGCTGTACAAATTTATTCTCTACTGGCTATTTTTGGGAGTCAGACGAGGACCATGTTTTCTATCACACTGTGATCTTCCCCTTCCTCTAGTTAGCAACCTCACTGTGCTGTAATTAATAGATATTCATATAGGAATATACGACAGAACCCTTATTGTCGTGGCTTCCTTCCATTGTCAATCAATCAATCAATCAGTCTTTCCATCAAGCCACTAGACGCTTTAAACAGACAGTTCTAACTCGTTTCTTTCCTTAGATTACTCACAGTTCGAAGTGTTGCTTGGCCTCCGATGGTTTCGATGATGTTGCGATGTGTTTGCTCAAAATAAAGTACCAAACATTTGCACATGCAACAAAGAAAATAGGCCTTTACAATATTCAAAAGAAAATATGCAAAACTCAAAGAAAATAACAAACAACTTAGGTATTCTTTCTTTCTTGGTAATGCTTATATAACTTTATAACTTAAAGGATATTTGTACAAGTTGTATGTACGTATAATACGAAAAGGTACGTTATGAAAAGATATGGTATGAAAAGGTATGAAACGATATGAAACGGTTAAAAACTGTTTCCCGACGCGTCTCTCAACAGGTTGCCTTCATTGCGGCTTTAGCGCAAGGCGATGTGGGATTTGTAGTCCTTTGTAGTGCGTTGACTACAGACGTCACAATTAAGTGGCTTTTCTTATAAAAATCTAAATACTGGCTCTAACACTTATCCTAGTAGTTGGGTCATCTGTGGCACTTCCGTGACTGTGGAGAGCGAAGGTCCATTTCTCAATGGATTTGTCACCTAAAAAAGGCAGGGAAAATTTGTGAGAGACCAAAATCCAAAATGGCTGCCATGGAAATGAACGTTTTAATGGTTTGACCTACAATGATGTACAATACATGGTACCAGCCCCCTCTCAGTCATGTACCAGCCAGCCCCCTCTCAGCCATGTACCAGCCCACTCTCAGTCATGTACCAGCCAGCCCCCTCTCAGTCATGTACCAGCCCCCTCTCAGTCATGTGTACCAGCCCCCTCTCAGTCCTGTATACCAGCCCCCTCTCAGTCATGTACCAGCCCCCTCTCAGTCCTGTATACCAGCCCCCTCTCAGTCCTGCACCAGCCCCCTCTCAGTCATCTACCAGCCAGCCCCCTCTCAGTCATGTACCAGCCAGACCCCTCTCAGTCATGTATACCAGCCCCCTCTCAGTCATGTATACCAGCCCCCTCTCAGTCATGTACCAGCCCCCTCTGTCATGTACCACAGCCCCCTCTCAGTCATGTATACCAGCCCCCCTCTCAGTCATGTACCAGCCCCATCTCAGTCATGTACCAGCCCCCTCTCAGTCATCTACCAGCCCCATCTCAGTCATGTACCAGCCCCCCTCTCAGTCAAGTTTTTAATAAATATATATATATATTTTTTTTCAATTTATTATTCAATTCAATTTATATGCGTCGGCCCACCGGGCAAATGCCCGGTATGCCAGATGGCCAGTCCAGGCCTGGTGTTGAGTGCATAGTAGTAGAGACATATTAGTATAGTAGGTAGTAATATAGACAAGGAAGATTAATTAGTAGAAGAGTGCATGATAGTAGAAGACATTATAGGAAGGTTAGTAGTTATTTCTTTCCGCTTCTTTTTCCTTTTTTCATTTCAGATATTAATTGAAGAGGTGTGTATTTAGTCAACGGCGAAATATTGGTTATGTTTCGGCTGTCCTAACTGTGGTGGGAAGTTCGTTCCACAATTGTGGAGCAAGGACAGAAAATAGGCGGCTTCTCTTTGATGATGTCACTGTGTAGCACGTGAACCCACATTGGTGCCAAATGTGGGAACTTTAATTTCTGAATTGTTACCATTGAATTAATGGTATCACAATTTCCTCGTTTATGACCATTTAAACAGGGTATTACCTCGGATGTCAGAATCATCTGCAATTTGTTACATTGTTAACTACAGTAGCTAACGTTTGATATATTGGTGGATGTATATTTGCTCAGATAGCTGCTATATCTTTTGTATTACTTACATCTCTTATAGGCTTCAATAGTCTGGCACGAATA
>NC_140175.1:72209360-72234360 GCF_963971535.1 Notolepis coatsorum
TCTTCTCCCGGATCATCCTCCGCCCGTATGAGAACCACTCTTTGTGTACCAAACCCCACTAACGGACCAAGACGATTCTCTATTATTACGGACTGGCTGACGATCACACTAACCTCTCCTTTCCCCCTAAACAGCAATACAATTGCGGTTAAACTTGCTTCTACTTTGTGCCGTGTGTGTGTTGTTAAGTCCAATCTGGTGACAGCTCATAACACCCCAGAGTCTGTCACAATATATTGACATGCAGAGTTTTACCCCAGTGTGTTTATTAAGATATGTCTTGGAAGCCCAAAGAGAGAATCATGATTTGGTGAGCGAACGAACATCCTACCGTATGTTTGATATGATCAGAACACTATCATTCCTGCTCTGGAGGAGTAGCACTGCACTGCACTGCAACGTCCACTAACATTAATTTCTAAGACAATTGTGGTAATTCTTCTATCTTCGTTGAATTTCCGTTTTTTTAGCCTCACTACACTAGTGAGAACTAGCAAGGGACTCCGAGAACGGCAATGTCGGTCTGTCGTTCAGCTGTGTCAACCCCTTCGATCAGGTGGTAAACCTGCATTCTGCCTCATCCTCTGTCCACCACAGGATAGCAATAAAGTAACAAACTCGAAAAATGCAGCACACTGTATCAGCCTTGATTTAGGAAGTATTGCCCCACCTCTTTTACTCTATGATAAGGCCATGATCCACATTTAGTACATGTCCCGCCAAAGCTCAGACAATACTGTATGTCAGATTGCACCATTAGGTATCAACATTTTGAGGAAAAAGAGTAGATATATATGTTATTATATAGTCACTGTAACAGGAGTAGATGACATGGGACCATGGAGATGGACACCGCAGGATGCATTTTGAGTCAGAGATGATCATCTTCTAAAATGTGTCGAGGGGCGATGACTGTTCTCATGTATCGCCCCCTATAGAGAATCCCAATTCATTCTGTAATTAGGTTACAGATCCAATCACATTTTCACTGAGTGGTAATGGATTAAGTTCAGCGTTCCAACCACCGTTGAATCAGAGACGGGAGGAACCGACGTGGAACTCTTTACTAGCTACTTCCGTCACCAGTTCTTGGAAAATAAGCAGACAAGAGACTCTACAAAATAGAGACTCTACAAAATGAATGGAGTGAGACGTAAAATAGCTTATAGCTGTAAAAATAGAGGAGGCAATGACACCTACAGTATAGAGCACAGAAGTGACATTCCACCATGGCCCTGCCCCCTGCTTCAATAGCTAAACCTATACTTTACTATGGAGACTGTATGATAGCTTACAGTAAACAACATTTAATCCGCTTGAAATATTCTCAGCAATAACGAGTCTACTTATACTGTAGCATTCTCACAATGCAAAGGTTATCGGTTCAAATCCAGACAGGCACCATTTCTTTAATTTCCCCCATTTTCTCTGAATATGCCACCATCTTTGTGCTCTGGATTTGCCCATTGAAAACTGCCACCGTGCTCTGTCTCCTTCTTATATAGACTCTCTCTGGTGTGGTTTTTGCAGCAGATGAAAGTGATGTCACACAGTGGGGTAGCTGTAGCCTGCGGGTGTACAGTCTAGTGACACCGCAGCTTGTGAAAGAGACGTCGATAAAGAGGCTTCGGGACCGAGCACAAGTCAGGAAAATGGAGTCTTCTCCTACATTGCTGTTGTGCCTTAAGGCAAGGCACTTAACCCCAATTTGTTGCCGCGGACCACAGTAGAGGAAGACTGCGGTTGTTCTGGGTCACTCCCAAGAGTGAAGTGCAAGTCCACAAGCAGGGCATTGCTGAGAAAAGAGAAGGCTCAGTCAGCCTAGACCCTTGGAATATAAAGATTAAATACACAATCTTGTTGTATGAAACCTCCAGGCCAAAGTTTGATTAAATAAAAAAAGAAGAGATGTGTATATACATATTCTTAAATAATAGCGCTGCCCGAGGCTGGGCATGATACAGTCAACATATAGCAAGAGAGAGAGAGAGAGAGAGAGAGCGAGAGAGAGCTCCCGTTCTACAGTCAATATACAGTGTTATCGCTTTGTAACACTGTACAAATTTCTCCACAACACACATGTACAAGTGGCAGTAATGCAGAAAATCCAGCAAGGGAAGAAGCAGTGTAGAAAACAGGTGGAGTTTTTGCCTAGCAATGGGAATGCTTTGGCTGTACTGTGTAGATAGAAGCATGGCCGCCTAGTTATAGTTGAAAGTGGGGGTGCAATTTTCTTTTTTATTTTTTTTTTTTTTACATTTTTTTTTTTTTTTTTTTTGCAAGGGGTGGTTTGGAGGGGGTCCGGCACGACCCCCTCCACGGCAGATTTTTTTACATTTAATGAACACCTGTATGTGCAATTTCCTGCAATATAGAGCCTTCAATCTTGACCAAAATAAAGCTGCTCTTTTCACTATAAAACTCAGTTTATATTGCAGTATGATAGCCATAATAATAATAACTTCACTGCGAGGGCTCTTTTAGCTAACGCTAGCTAGGCACGTATGATAGCCAATTACTATTATAATAATAATAATAATAATAACTTTCCCATCCTCCCAAAGCCCCTCCAGCCCCGTTCACATCCGCAGCACCAACAACAACAACAACAACAACTAATTGACGCTATCAATAGCCCCAGTGAGCGCGGCGGCTGAATGAATGAAAACTTTATTTAACAGATTGCAGAATGGGTACAATACAGTACGGCTCAATACACACAATTGTTAAGGGGATGCAGACCAGAGAAAGACGTTTGTCTTGTTTACATCAGGGTCCCCTTTCGTGACTGTGCTGCACCGAGTGAATCCACAGTCACTTGCTCCTCAATGGGAAACCAACC
The DNA here is from genome assembly GCF_963971535.1 of Notolepis coatsorum. Taxonomy (NCBI): domain Eukaryota; kingdom Metazoa; phylum Chordata; class Actinopteri; order Aulopiformes; family Paralepididae; genus Notolepis; species Notolepis coatsorum. The sequence continues at coordinate 72,212,203 of NC_140175.1, forward strand.
TAGATTTACCATGAAGGACTGGTTCTGGCCGAACCGTTCGTTATACAAGTATCACAGAGACATTACAAAGGTGCTCACAGTTGCACGAGGGGTTCGCACAGAGATACGGGATGGTTTGAAAGCTCGGCGTTGCTAATAAATATTTTTAATATTTTTTTTATAAACTGCTCAAAGCGGCATTATTTCCGCCGTTGGGTGATCACAGCGCCTGCGCACCATCCTGTATCTCTGGATTCACTCGGTGCACTGGGTGCAGCGCCGAGGCTCACCATACGAGAAATATTCAGTTTCAATCTGTTTGCGCATTTAGTATACAGTCACAGTGTTCGACTTACGTGATGATTTGCTCCATTTTGATGTAAACGCCAAAGAATAATCCTCACGATCATCACAATGTTATCCAATATCCAGCCTGAATTTTTCAAGGGTTTCGAAAAAGCCGCCTCCCCCAACATGTCGTATACGTCATGCCGACGAACCGTGGCCCGTGCGCACTGGATCAAACCATTAAAGTGGGGGGTTACACAATCTTTGGAGACTTAAAAACTTGCTATTAAGTGTCATTGCGTATTATTAATTTGATTGAAATTACGTAGTTATGGTTCGATAAGATTTATAAATTGGGGGGGGATATTTATATCATATGATATGCTCAAAAAGTGAGGGAGCAAAGAGACAAGCTTGCTCCCCCAAGTTCAATAGTCCTAGAGCACGTGCATCTTCTGCTCCGTTAAGTGGGCGCCTATGGATAGAAGTACACACTCTAGTGTTGATGTCTTTGTTTACAAGGCTTCAGGTATGGTTGCTCTGCTACAAACACAGTAGTGCAGCTGTGTGCACATCCAACCTGTTTTAGGCCAGGTGCAGGATAAAACTAAATGTGACTGAAGGAAAAATTGCAATGAACTGACCGACACAATTGACAACTATAAGCAATGCAATGCTCAGAGAGAGAGAGAGAGAGAGAGAGAGAGAGAGAGAGAGAGTCTGTGATGATCCAGACAGAGAGAGTCTGTGGTCCAGAGAGAGAGAGATGAGTCTGTGGTCCAGACAGAGAGAGAGAGAGAGAGAGAGATGGGTCTGTGGTCCAGACAGAGAGAGAGAGAGATAAGCAAGACAGCTAAGATGAGCCCCTAAAGGATATTCAACTTTTAATGGAAGAACAAAACAGAAGGAAAAGATAACTTCAAAGGCAACATGAATATACATAGATCCAAAAGGACAAAGATCAACACTTAAATCCAAAGAGAAGAGGATCTATACCAGAGAAAACAAAGTAGCAAGGAGCCAACGGCCGACATCAGCTAAGGATGTTAACTGCAAATAGAGTAGCCAGGTACTGACACCAGGTACACATCGTTAGCTACGACAGCTAGCCGGCCTGTTTGGCTCAATATAACGTTAGCTACGTTAGCTAGCCGGCCCGCTTTGGCTCAATATAACGTTAGCTACGTTAGCTAGCCGGCCCGCTTTGGCTCAATATAACGTTAGCTATGTTAGCTAGCCGGCCCGCTTTGGCTCAATATAACATTAGCTACGACAGCTAGCCGGCCCGCTTGGCTCAATATAACGTTAGCTAAGTTAGCTAGCCGGCCCGCTTGGCTCATTATAACGTTAGCTACGTTAGCTAGCCGGCCCGCTTGGCTCAACATAACGTCTACGACAGCTAGCCGGCCCGCTAGCTCAACATAACATTAGCTACGATAGCTAGCCGGCCCGCTAGCTCAACATAAGGTTAGCTACGATAGCTGGCCGGCCCGCTGGTCCAACAGAACGTCAGCTACGATAGCTAGCCGGCCCGCTGGCTCCACATAACGTTAGCCAACATAACGTAGCCACGATAGCTAGCTGGCCCGAGAGAGAGAGAGAGAGATATCTCCACGGCGGGAATAGAATAGAGTGCATTAAAAACTCACCAAACGTCCAAGAGGATGGAGACAACTGTGTGGAGTTGACGAAGTTCATCTGCCAAACGACCGTCCTCTTCATCTTGGCATAACAATGCTGCACGCGCTCTCTCTAGGTTAGCTAATGCTAGTTAGCCTTTAGCTAAGCTACTAGCCGACATGGCTATCCCGACTGAACCACACATTAGCACTCGATATTATAACGTAGCTAAAGCTAACTAGCTGTCCCTGCTTTTAGCTAAGCCGACATGGCTAGCCTGACTGACCTTTCTAACATGCAACAACTTTCATCTTCAGTCCATCTGCCGAACGACGTCCTCTTCGTCTTGGCTGGCATAACCTCCAATGCTGCACACGCGAAATAGTCAGACGCAGCTGACGCACGCCGGCCGACTGTACACATGTAACCCCTCCCTTCGTTGAAACCAATAGTATGTCTGCTGCAGAGCCTCAGAGCTCCAATAGTGTATCTGCAGTCTGCAGAGCCACAGAGCCAGGAACAAGTCAGACACATTCTACAAACGTGTCTAATGTGAAATATATAAGCATATAAGCAAAACTAGATTTTAGGTCTGTGATGAAAAAGGGCCTCGCGGGAAGGGGGGCCTCGCAAAAAAAATTAAATAAAAATAATTATGCGAGGCCCCCCTTCCCGCGAGGCCCTGTGCGACCGCACTGCTCGCACACCCCCTGAGGCGGCCCTGATTGTGTGTGTCCTTTGGGTGTGTGTGTCCTCTGGGTGTGTGTGTCCTCTGGGTGTGTGTGTCCTCTGGGTGTGTGTCCTCTAGGTGGCTGGCCAATTTCATGTGTGCACCCTGGTGGTTTCAGGTTAGTCCCCAAGGCCACATCTGCGTTGTTCAGAAGAGACTTTTGCCTGAAAACTAAGACACACTTTAACAATGTTACTTACTGTCTGCCCACATAATCCTCTCTGTGTCTATCTCCCTCTCCTCATTATCTCTGTATCTCCCTCTCTCTCCTCATCCTACCCCATTCTCTCTTGTCCGTCTGTCTGTCTGTCTCCCCCTATCTTTCCCCATTCTCTTTCTCTCTCTCTGTCTCTCTCTCCCCTCTCATCCTACCCAATTCAATTAAATTCAATATGCTTTACCATCAAGGAATAAAACGATGAAAAAAAATATACAATTCATTCAATTAAATAAAATTAACTAATAAATAGAACAAAGAAATATAACAAGAAAATGGCAGAAAACAGTAAACACTTGTTGCACCCTTAACTGCGCTGGGTTTGCACGTGGTATCTGCTCTGTCTTTGCGAGCTATCCACTAAGGATATTGCACGGATGAGATACCAGCGCAGACACGCCTATTATGTGTGGAGTTTGCTCCTGATCTGCTCCAGCACAGTTGGCTCGCGGTGCAGTCTGCACCTGACAGCTGTTGGCAGATATCAGGAAGGGGAAAAATAAACCCGAAATGAGGCATAGACATAACAGTATTTTTCACCATTAGTATTCCGTTAATTTCGTATTGTATTTTGTTTACTTCGTAATGTATTGAGCTTGCTTAATTTGTATTTTCATGACACATTGCGTCCCGTGTTTTTGTCACTATCTTTCGTCATTGCTATTATGTTTGTAATGTCCTATTCCAATTACATTTGTCACTTATAATTGTACTATATTCTATTGTGCTATATGTAATTTTGTTTATATCCCATTGAATTGTATTCAATCTCTTTATTAAGTTGTACAGCCCTGGCCTATATTTGATTTCATAATTATATTATATTCTATTGTGCGTAACTTAGTTCATATTTCATTTAATGCATTGTATTATCATGTCTGTTGTCCGTAAAATGTTGCACCAAAAACTACTGATGTGTTTTCCATTCATTTATCTAGTCTCTGTGATCGTATAGTTTGTACCCTTCTACTCTCCATCGTTTGCATTTCAATGTGGTTCAGTTGTAGGAAGGAAGCGCAGACGCGGTGGTTTGAATCAAACAAATGGGGTGTTTATTCCATTCTTAATAAACACATCTATGAATCAAACAAATACAGGATCTGCTTCTTCTATCTAATCATCTCTTTGGTGTGGCAGTTGGTCCCGTTCTGATCGGCGGATGCCGGTCAGACTCGTTTCTCCGGTGGTGGTTCTGGTTGTCTCGGCAACCCTGGTCTCCTTGATTCTCCAAGCTGGGAGCGCTTGATTCGTCCTCTCTTTGGAGTCTGGTTCCCCTGCTGCAAGGCGATCCTCTGATCGTCTATGTCCGTGGCTCTGTCCGTCTCCGGCTCTGAGCGCTCGAGTCTCCTCTCTGTCGGTGGGTGTGTTCCTGTCCATCTCCATCCGCCCTGCTTAAAAGGAAAAACTTTCCCCCCGAGCCCCCGGAGACGTCGTGACGTCCCCCAGGGCTCAGGCTTCTCCTATTGGCTAAAGCTCTTTCTGCTGCTTGACACGTCATCCTAAATCTTGCGAAACAGCGTTACCAAGGTGACCCTGATGCAGTCTGCCTTACAGAGGGGACAATCCTACTTTCTATAAGCCGTTTTACTTCAAATCACTTGGTTTACTAAATGCATTGTTTTATCCGGAATATTGATGTTTAGATTACTTCTTATTTAGTGACTTAGAGTAATACCATTCTTCCTCCCGTTTTCCTATAGGTCAGTATATGTCTTTTAACCTATTTTATTGATTCTATTGGGCAGACTATTTCCTGATTCTTCTGCCTTTATTATTTCTCTACATAACTTAAAGTGGTAATATTTTGTTTAGTTTTTACCTTTGTTCAAATACTCCAGTATTATAATCCAACATCTAGGGTTTATTCTATAATGATTATAACTTAATTTACCTTTGTTTTCAGCAGACGGTTACTGTTGATCCAATTTTAGACACTTACCTAAACTAGTTTTCTCTTAGAATGATTTAACCAAGTGTCCCTGAATGCGGCCCCCATACAGATTGAAATATATTATCTACTCAACCTAACAGTGGGTATCCCAGAATGGCCTGTTTGGTCTGCTAGCTAAAGTAAACAGAACTCTTCCCTGCTATCTCCTCTCCGGCCTTCAGGCTGTCATTTTCTGACTTAAAGTTAGTTATTGGGCCCACCATCCCACTTCGTTGTGTGGGGGAAGATGTTTCATCTGTTTGCCATTTGGTCTGTTTTTATCTTTATGGCACTCTGGGCCTTTTCCTATAGATGCTAGGTGAAGGGTGAAGGGTTGCACTGTTAGCTTTTGACTGAGGTCTCCTGTGGCCTTCTCCAGAAACCGCTAGATGATTTTTTATTCCTTCTGTAATCCAACTTACCAAGTATTTTCGTCCTGCACATGTATATTTTCATTGATATTTTACATGTTTTATCTAGATAATATACGACACTACCAAAGCAAATTCCTTATGGGAAAACTACTTGGCAATAAACACCTTTCTGATTTGGATTCTGACACAACACCCTCACACAGGTAATTTGCTCCTGATTTGATACAGCGCTGTTGCCTCACGTCTCTGCGGGGAAGTGATCCGTGCGCTACAAACCTCAGCGGAACGAAAAGCTTTGTGGAGCAGAGAGGCAGAGAGCGCGAGAGCCGACAGCGAGAGCCGAGAGTGAGAGCGAGAGAGAGAGAAGCCTCTCCCGTTTCAGCGCGAGGTCCCCGGAGGCCTGGAGGGAGCACAGCTTCAATCAATAACGCCGACAACATTGGGAAAGCCGACAATGTTAACAATATTTAAATAATAAATACGATTGCATGGGATCTCTGGGTGGCTGGCTCAATATCATCCTTGATTTCATCCAGTAGATAAAGGATTGCTTGAGCTTGCAACCGTCCGTGTCTACGGATTATTTCGGTCTCAATTAAATACAAAAGGATATTCTCCTTCGAAATATTCTTTCATGGGCATGCCTGGCATTACGATGCCTGCGTCTGGCAACAATTACTGCTGCCATGATCACCTGTGACGCTGGCATGATGCCCGTTTATAGGCTTAGGGCTTTGCACTTAGTTACCACCTTGTCTGTGAAGACGGTAGGTGCAGCGTTAACTGCTCGGTGCAATTGGCGACAGGCTTTGTGGATTGGGAGCATTTTTGGACGAGGCTCATTTGCATAGAAAGGAGACATGTTCCGCTCATATTACCTCATTTAAATACGCGCCAATTGCACCGGACGCAATGGTGATGGAATGCAGTTACCACCTCATTTCACCCGTTGCGCGTCCTCTGTGGATAGCAAACTGAGTTTCAGAGCTATATGCACCGGCTTTGCATTGGAAAAAGCCCTGCAAACCCTTTGTGGATCCCGCCCTGTGTGTGTCTTTGTCTCTCTCCCCTCATCCTACCCTATTATCTCTCTCCCCTTCCTACCCCATTCTTCCTGCTATCTCTCTCTCTCTCTCTGTCTCTACAACTCTCTCACTTTGTGTGTCTCTCTCTATCCTATTTATTTTCTTTCTGTAATCCTCTCTTTCTATAGTTTGCTCTCCCTCCTTTATATGGGCCATATTATGGAAAATGAGCTTTGCCTAGTCTTTGTATGGATTAGTCTGAAATGGTATTCAGTTATTTCATGTACTCCCTTTGAAGTCTTCAGATTAACCTAAAAAAAAAAGCTGTTCAAAAGCATTGCCCTTCATGGTGTCATATAGCTATATATATCATATCGCTTTGATTAATCAATTAGCTGTGCTTTTTGGAGCCAGGAACACTGCCTACCTAATTTATTGCTCAGTTTGTAATTCTTTATTTTTTACTCTTGGGTGTGGGGTAGCCAGGGAAGAGGTGTTGCTACACCCATCAAAAACAGCATGTTAGACACAAGGAGAGAAAGGTGCTGGAAAATAAATAAACTAGTATAGACCAGTTAAAAGAAACATATTCTATAAATTGAAGAAAGGATATAATAGTTGAAAGGATATAATAAGCCAGATGTCCCTGGAATGTTGAGATTATCTGAAAAGTAGCTATATCATGACGTCACAGGCTGATGACATGCAGATGAAGTGCCATGTAGATGTTCACATATCCAAAATGTCTGCTCTGATGCTGCCCACCTTGTGATGTCAGTATCATTAAGGCATCATGATGACAGTATCATTAAGGTATCATAATGTCACAGTACTGTATCATTAAGGCATCAAGATGTCGCCATATCATTAAGGCATCATGATGTCACCGTATCATTAAGGCATCATGATGTGACTTCTCCCTGTCCAATATTACCATGGAAGTCAACAAAGAACTGGTAAAGGAAAACTTCCAGTGTACCATGTCAGTGCGAAATGTTATGTATCTTTTCTATGACGTTTTTAACTGTAAGAACTTGGCACAAGAACAACATATATTCCTAAAATAGCTGGGTATCTGACAATTTGGTTTTATATTTTTCTTTAAGTCATATTTTTGTTTACCATCCAGTAATACCATCCAACTTCCACCATGCGCTCTGTCACAATCCCTGTGAATGGCTTATTACACTTTCCCAACACCCAGGCTATCAGTGAACACACCCTAAACTAATCAAGATCACCTGCATTAATTAACTCCTGACACTGTTTTCAGGTTTGAAATTAATGTAGCGCAGAATTATTGTGACATAATGAATAATGAAATATAGACAGACAAAGTCTACAAACGTGCTCAAACTATTTACAATAACATTTACAATAAAATGTGGGTGTATGAAGGAGCCCCATGCAGTCTCTCCTTTATTACTACACATTTCCACTTTTTCCAAATACTACAGACTCAGTTATTTAAACTGTTGCCTATTTGTCAGTCCACTCGTCTTTGAATGCAGGACTTTCTTCCTTTCTTCTTCTCACATCACAAGGAGTCAAGGAAGTCAAGTGTTCCTTTATCAATCCCCTTGGTGTCATAGCAGCATGGTGAGGGGGAGGGGAGGTACATGCAGAAGAGGTAATAATAACAGTAATAGTCCAAAAGCTGCAGACACTCCCATCTATATGTATGGGACTGAGGTAGAACGAGTCTCCAGCTTCATGTTCCTGGACGTTCTCCAACTGTGACGATCTCCCATGGTCCCTCAACACCTCCTCTCTGGTGAAGAAGGCACAGCAGCACCTCTACTTCCGGGGGAGGCTGAAGTGGGTCCACCTACCACCTCATAGGTCCACTTGATCACTTCACAGATGAGCTGGACATGCTTCTAAGCTCCTTACCGGAAGATGGTACCCCTCTCCTTCTATTGGGGCGACTTCAACCTGCCTGACTCATCTCAGTCAGTCATAGTAGTCTCCCTCCTACAATTGTTTGACCTGACTCCCACTGCCATGCCTCCCACCCACAAAGCAGGCAACTCCTTGGATCTCATATTTTCCCCTAACTCCAGCATCATTAACACCACGGTAACTCCCCTACATGTATCTGACCATTCCTTCATATCCTTCTCACTAACTCTCATGCTTAACCGAATGGTCTTCACCCCAACTCAAACAGTCTCACTCAGACGCAACCTGCCCTCCCTATCCCCCTCCACCCTCTCCTCTGAGATACTATCCGCTCTACCTTTGAGTGACACCTTCTCTGCTCTCTCCACAGAGATGGCAACCTCCACCCTCCTTTCAGCCCTTGCAACCTCCTTCAACAAGCTCTGTCCCCTCGTTGAGAAACCTGCCCGCCGTTCCCCACCCAGTCCATGGCTGACAGATCCAGTGAGAGAACAAAGACAGGTCCTGAGAGCAGCTGAAAGGAAGTATAGAAAGTCACGCCTCACTGCTGACATCGACACATATCACAACCTCTTGTTAACATTCTCCAAAACCATCACTAATGCCAAAGCTTCTTTCTTCCACCATAGGATCGAGGCCTCTGCCAAGAATCTTCGCAAACTGCATGCTACCATGTCCTCCCTCCTCACTCCCCCCCCACCCCCCCCTCCCTCATCATTCTCTGCCGAAGACTTTGCGATCTTCTTTGAGGAAAAAGTGGAGAACATCCGCAGCTCCTTCTCCCAACCCCCACCCATTCCAAATGCTGAATCGAGAACCTCATCCTTCACTCTGTCATCTTTCTCTCCCATTACAGAAGCAGAGACCCTGACACTGGTAACGTCGAACCGTCCGACTACTTGCCAGCTGGACCAGCTACCCTCCCCACTCCTCCAGACCATAGCACCAGACATCCTCCCATTCCTAACGGCAACCATCAACTCCTCACTCAACTCGGGGGTGGTCCCCACCTCCCTAAAACAAGCCAGAGTCACGCCGCTCATAAAAAAACCAACCCTGAACCCTACCGTCATAGGCAACTACCGTCCTGTCTCTCTTCTCTCCTTCCTTTCTAAAACACTTGAACGTGCTGTATCCAACCAACTTACTGCTTATCTCTTACAGAATGACCTCCTAGACCCTAATCACTTCAGGACTGGTCACTCCACAGAGACAGCCCTCATTGCGGTCACAGAGGCACTTCACTTAGCAAAAGCGAAAGGCCTCTCCTCTGTCCTGATTCTCCTAGATCTATCTGCAGCCTTCGAAACAGTCAACCACCAGATCTTCCTTGCTGGCTCTGCGCTAACATGGCTGTCATCATACCTCAATGACCGCTCCTACCAAGTGTCATGGAGAGGGACCCTGTCGGCCATCCGCCCCCCTGCGGACGGGTGTCCCCCAGGGCTCGGTTTTAGGACCCCTTCTCTTCTCCCTCTACACTAAATCACTGGGTAACATTATCACGTCTCATGGCTTCTCCTACCATTGTTATGCCGACGATACTCAACTCTTCCTCTCCTTCCCTCCCTCAGATATCCACGTCTCTGAGCGGATCTCGGCCTGTCTGTCCGACATCTCCGCCTGGATGACGACCAACCACCTCAAACTGAACCTAAGCAAAACAGAATTGCTCCACCTGCCGGCCAAATCCTCCCCCCTAACCGACCTTTCAATCACAGTCGAGAATGCAGCTGTGACTGCGTCCCCGACCGCCAAGAACCTTGGTGTTGTCCTCGACGACCAGTTGAACTTCTCTGCTCACATCGCAGCGACGACCAGAACCTGCCGATTCCTCCTGAGCAACGTCAGAAGGATCCGCCCCTTCCTGACAAAAGAAGCCACCCAACTCCTCGTCCAATCAACAGTCATCTCCCGCCTCGACTACTGCAACGCACTGCTCGCTGGCCTCCCGGCCACTGCCACTAAGCCTCTTCAACTCATTCAGAACACAGCGGCCCGCCTGATCTCAAATCTACCGAAGTCGGCCCATGTCACCCCACTTCTTAGGGACCTGCACTGGCTCCCCATTGCTGCACGAATCCGCTTCAAGGCCCTCGACCTAGCATACCATGTGGCAAAGGGAACCGCTCCCGCCTACCTCCGGTCAATGGTCTCTAACTACACACCCTCAAGACCCCTACGCTCTGCATCTTCTGGCCGCCTCAGACCTACTCCTATCCAAGCTCCTGGAGGGTCATCAAAGAGAAGTCGCCTATTCTTGGTCCTTGCCCCACAATGGTGGAATGAACTACCCACCCCAGTTAGGACAGCCGAATCACGTCCAATCTTTCGCCGTCGACTAAAGACGCACTTCTTCAACCATTATCTGAATAAAAAAAATAAAAAAAATATATAACCCTAACTAACCGTACTGTCATGCACTTGTCCTAATAAACTAACCTACACTGTAGCACTCAACACTTTGATGAACATTGTTGCTCAGCTGATAGAGTTGTGCCCTTCCTTGTCGTACAGAACTTGTAAGTCGCTTTGGATAAAAGTGTCAGCTAAATGACTAAATGTAAAATGTAAATGTAATGTCATATCCTGGCCAATTTCTTCCGTTGCACTACTGGAAGCATCCTGACCAACTGCATCACAGTATGGTACGGCAACTGTTCCACCTCCGACCAGAAAGCCTCACAGCAGGTAGTCAACAGTGCACAACTCATCACTGGCACCCAACTATGCCAGCCATCCAGAACATCTATCTTAAACATTGTCTTTGGAGAGAGGGCCACAGGCTGGTTGCCCCCCCTGCCATCTGGGAGGCGCTACAGGTGCCTACGAGCTCAAACAACCAGGCCCAGAACAGCTTCTTCACCAGGGCTGTTATCCAGCTGAACTCTGCCACCCACTAACACGTACACTACCGTATTACAGTAATCATGGACTGTACACACACACACACACACACACACACACACACACACACACACACACACACACACACACACACACACACACACACACACACACACACACACACACACACACACACACACACACACACACACACACACACACACACACACACACACACACACACACACACACACACACACACACACACACACACACACACACACCCCTACGCTCTGCATCTTCTGGCCGCCTCAGACCTACTCCTATCCAAGCTCCGGGAGGGTCATCAAAGAGAAGTCGCCTATTCTCAGTCCTTGCCCCACAATGGTGGAATGAACTACCCACCCCAGTTAGGACAGCCGAATCACGTCCAATCTTTCGCCGTCGACTAAAGACGCACTTCTTCAACCATTATCTGAATTAAAAAAAATAAATAAAAAAAAAAATCTAACCCTAACTAACCGTACTGTCATGCACTTGTCCTAATAAACTAACCTACACTGTAGCACTCAACACTTTGATGAACATTGTTGCTCAGCTGATAGAGTTGTGCCCTTCCTGATGGCTTGTCGTACAGAACTTGTAAGTCGCTTTGGATAAAAGCGTCAGCTAAATGACTAAATGTAAATGTAAATGTTACCTTGTTTTCAATATATAATAGGACATGCCTTTCTCTGCCCGTTTGCACGGTCTGGGAGATTACAAGGCCAATTTTTCGCCAATAGACAAAAGACAAAAGACAATGTTTCACAGAATTTTATTAAATTGTATGAATTTTTCTTCTTTTTGATCTGTGTCACCTTTACCCATATAACTACTGAGCTGGTAGCTGTCACAGTTCCTACCTGGCTACTCCCTCCCTCTCTTCTCTCCCTTTCTCTCTCTCCCGCTCTCTCTCGCTCTCCCGCTCTCTCGTTAAGTCAGGTGTAGAGTGCAGGTGTGCTGCTGTCAGCGGAGCAGTTGATTGACGTCTGTGGGCCAATTACGTCAGTAATATAACCCCGCCCCAGATGTCATGAGACTGCCAGATCGTAACTTCGTATTTCCTAGTTAGTCATGTTATTCTGCTCTCTCGTATTGTTCTCTAGTGCATTGTTCTTCGACCATGTCTAACCCTTGTTGTCCTCCTTCCCTGGGGTCCTACCTGGCTCTTCATCCTGTTCTCTGGCTCTCGATAAGACGTGCTCTGACCCCTGCCTACCTGACAACTATCCTTGCCTTTTCCCGGAACAAGTGCATGACAGTAAGGTTAGTTAGTTAGTTAGCTTCTATCCTCAGGCCATCAGAATGCTAAATAACAATAACACTATGTAACAACCATCAAATGCACTCACAGCACACACATCCACACGCACACACTCACTTTAAACAAACAACTCACTGCAGCACCCACTTTACCCACTTTAGAACACCTAAACACACTTTATATTTATTGGTAAAGAATTTGCACTACAACCCATACCTCATTACACCTTACTGTACATTTTACCTAAATTATACCACATCCCATTTCTGCTTTGTACTGTATAGTATATTGTATTGTAACTCAGTTACTTCTACTCTGCATTGTACATTGTATATATGTATATACTGAACACTTTTGTCTACGTACTTGACTTCTATTTTACACTTGCTATACTTATTTTATACTTATCTATTTTTGTCTAGCATAGTCTCTGGAGCGTAACAGAAAGAATCATTTTGTATAAAAGTATTCTGTACTTCTGTATGACAACTAATAAAGAAACTTGAACTTGAACTTGAGTTAGTAAATTCTTTTTAATTTCAGATAATGGTTGAAGAAGTGCGTCTTGCGACGGCGAACGATTGGACAGCTTTCGGCTGTCCTAACTGGGGTGGGTAGTTCATTCCACCATTGTGGGGAAAGGACTGAGAATAGGCGACTTCTCTTTGATGACCCTCCCAGAGCTTGGATAGGAGTAGGTCTGAGGCGGCCAGAAGATGCAGAGCATAGGGGTCTTGAGGGTGTGTAGTTAGAGACCACCGACCGGAGGTAGGCGGGAGCGGTTCCCTTTGCCGCACGGTATGCTAGGTCGAGGGCTTTGAAGCGGATTCGTGCAGCAATGGGGAGCCAGTGCAGGTCCCTAAGAAGTGGGGTGACATGGGCCGACTTCGGTAGGTTTGAGATCAGGCGGACCGCTGCGTTCTGAATGAGTTGAAGAGGCTTGGTGGCAGTGGCCGGGAGGCCAGCGAGCAGTGCGTTGCAGTAGTCGAGGCGGGAGATGACTGTTGATTGGACGAGGAGTTGGGTGGCTTCTTTTGTCAGGAAGGGGCTGATCCTTCTGACGTTGCTCAGGAGGAATCTGCAGGTTCTGGTTATCGCTGCGATGTGAGCAGCGATTCGACCCCTGCCTGAATACCTGACTATTCTCGTATTATTAAATATACCCAAACTGGGTTTAAACAAGATCTGCCTGCCGATTCTCATTATCTACACATGGGTTCAATACGTCGAGTCGTGACAGTAGCTACTACTCCATTCTGTCCCCTTCTATTCTATCCTGTACCACATCAATATAGCAGAATAGTATACGTATTTAGGTATACATGAACTGACACTGGTTCTGTGATCATGTATTGCTCAGTGACCTGCAAGAGAGGAAGGGAGAGAAGGAGGAGAGAGAGAGAGAGAGAGAGAGAGAGAGAGAGAGAGAGAGAGACAGAGAGACAGAGAGACAGAGAGAGAGGAAGATGTAAAGACTGCATAATTCATCCAACCAGCAGCATCTGTCTGCTCTTGATTAACAGCCCACTGGATGTATTGTGACGGACTGTTTTAGCATTTACCCACTGTCCAAGCCTACAGGCATGATCTCTGTGTGTGTGTGTGTGTGTGTGTGTGTGTGTGTGTGTGTGTGTGTGTGTGTGTGTGTCTGTGTGTGTGTGTGTGTGTGTGTGTGTGTGTGTGTGTGTGTGTGTGTGTGTGTGTGCGTGCGTGTGTGTGTGTGTGTGTGTGTGTGTGTGTGTGTGTGTGTGTGTGTGCGTGTGTCTCAGGGTGTTTGTGTGAGTGTGTGTGTGTGTGTGTGTGTGTGCATGTGAGAGAGAGAGAAGAGGGATAGAGGGCTGCATTTGTGTAGGCACATTTGTCTGTTTAAGTGTGTGTATGTGTGAGTGTGTGTGTGTGTGTGAGAGAGAGAGAGAGAGAACGAGAGAGAGAGAGAGAGAGAGAGAGAGAGAGTGAGAGAGAAAGAGAGCAGGTCTGTAGTATGTCCTACCATCACACACAAGCGTGTTTGTACTGTGCACGCTCATTTATGTACACAGTACACTATAGAGCCTTCTTAACCTCAAGCACTACAAACTGAGTCATCAACCAAACAAGAGTAATGATTTAAACAGAATACAAATATTTCCATGACCTCTGCTCTCAGTGCTTGAAGCTCTGGGGTCCTGTGTGTGAGTGTGTGTGTATGTGTGTTTGTGTGTTTGTGTGTGTGTGTACATGTACAGTATGTGTGTTTGTGAGTGAGTGTGTGAGTGTGTGTGTGTGTGTGTGTGTGTGTGTGTGTGTGTGTGTGTGTGTGTGTGTGTGTGTGTGTGTGTGTGTTGAGTCATAGCGTGTTTCAGTGAGCTGTCATCTCAGTGTATTTCTAATGGAGATGAACAGTGCCTTCTACACGTTACAACTCTGATTTAATCACACAAATAGGCAGCCCACCTCACCTTTGTGTGTGTTATTTTCTCTCCTCCATCCTCCACTCCATTCCTCTCTCTCCCTCCTCTGTTCCCCTCTCCTTCCCTTCTCCATCTCTCTCCCTCCTTCCTGCACCCCTCTCTCTCTCTTTCCTCCTTCCTCCACCCCTCTCTCTATTTCCTCCTTCATCTATCCCTCAGCCCTCCATCTCCCTCCCTCATCCATCTCTCTCTCCCTCCTCCATCCCTCCCTTCAACCCTTTCTCATTCCCTCTCTCTCTCCATCCATTTACATTTACATGTAGTCATTTAGCTGACATTTTTATCCAAAGCGACTTACAAGTTCTGTATAACAAGCCAGGGTACAACTCTGGTAGCTACTGTAAGAATAATAATAATAAAAAGAATAAGTACACTGTTGAACTTCAGTGCTACAGACATGAGTGCATATTAGCATACTAGGTAATAATATAGGCAATAATATAATAATATAATAATATAGGCTTAGTAGCAGAGTGCATAATAGTAAAAGACAAAAAACAAAGGTTAGTATTATTATTATATTATTATATATATATATATATATATATATATATATATATATATTTTTTTTTTAGGTATTGAAATGTTTTTAAGTCAATGATGGAAATTTGGGCTGGTTTTGGCTGTCCTGACTGTGGTGGGAAGTTCGTTCCACCATTCTGGAGCAAGGACCGAGGATAGCCGGCTTCTTTTTGATGACCCCCCCCCCCCCCCCCCCCCCCCCCGGAGCATGGATAGGAGTGGGCCTGATGACGTAGAGCGGAGGGGTCTTGAGGGTGTGTAGTTAGAGACCATTGACCGGAGGTAGGCGGGAGCTGTTCCCTTCGCTGCACGGTATGCTAGGTCGAGGGCCTTGAAGCAGCTCTCTAAGAAGTGGGGTAACAATGGGCTGACTTTGGTAGGTTGGAGATCAAGCGGGCCGCTGTGTTCTGTATGAGTTGAAGTGGCTTAGTGGTAGTAGTCCGTAGACCAGTTAGCACTGCATTGCAGTAGTCGAGGCGAGACATGACTGTTGATTGCAGGAGGAGTTGAGTGGCTTCTTTTGTCAGGAAAGGGCAGATCCTTCTGACGTTGCTCAGGAAGAATCTGCAGGTTCTGGTTGTTGCAGCGATGTGAGCGCAGAAGTTCAGCCGGTTGTCAAGGACTACACCTAGGTAGGCATAGACATGGCTACATTCTCCACTGTGATCGAAAGGTCGGTCAGAGGGGAGGATTTGGCCGGCAGGTGAAGTAACTCCATTTTGCTTAGGTTCAGTTTGAGGTGGTTGGTCTTCGTCCAGGCAGAATTATCAGATAGGCAGGCCAAGATCCTTTCAGAGACTTGGATATCTGAGGGAGGAAAGGAGCGGAAGAGTTGAGTGTCATCGGCATAGCAGTGATGTGAGAAGGCCTGAGACATGATAATGTTACCCAGAGATTTGGTGTAGAGAGAGAAGAGGAGGGGTCCAAGGACTGAGCCCTGGGGGACACCCGTCTGTAGGGGGCGGGGGGCCGACAGGGTACCTCTCTATGATACTTGATAGGAGCGGTTGTCAAGGTAAGATGACAGCGAGGCCAGCGCAGAGCCCACAACTCCCATTCCTGTGAGGGATCCCTCTCTCCATCTCTCTCTTCATCCCTCTCCCATTCCTCTCTCTCCTTCCTCCCTCCTCCATCCCTCCCACCAACCCTCTCTCCCTCCATCCATCTCTCTCCCCCATCCATATTTCTCTCTCTCTCCCCTGGGATGCAGATCAGCCCTTAGGAAGAGCACAGGAGCAGAGCCATGTGCATTTAATGAGACCACTGATGGTATGCTGTGTGTGTGTGTGTGTGTGTGTGTGTGCGTGTGTGAGAGAGAGAGTGAGAGAGAGAGAGAGAGAGAGAGAGAGAGAGAGAGAGAGAGAGAGAGAGACAGAGAGAGAGAGAGTATGTGAGTCTGTGTGTGTGTGTGTATGTGTATAAGTGTGTGTGTGTGTGTGTGTACGTGTGTGTACGTGTGTATAGGTGTGTGTGTGTATAGGCCTGTGTGCGTAGGTGTGTGTGTATAGGTGTGTGTGTGCGTGTGTGTGTGTCTGTGTATATGCATGTGTGTATGTGTGTGTAGGTGTGTGTGCGTGTGTGTGTGTGTATGTGTGTGTGTAGGTGTGTGTGTGTGTGTGTAGGTGTGTGTGTGTGTGTGTGTGTGCGTGTGTGTGTGTGTGTGTGTGTAGGTGTGTGTGTGTGTGTGCTCAGGGATCGGACTTAACACCAACGAGAAGTGGCACCAGCGTCAGCGTCGCTGAACCCCCCCCCCCCCCCCATCCCTCGAGCAAGCGGCATCATCAAACACGATGGACAGCTAAGAGAGTGTGTGTGTGTGTGTGTGCCTGTATGTTTTATACTTACACCTGGTTGTCACTTGTAAGACACATACAGGTATGTAGTATGTCCTACACAAACGTACCAGTACACTATAGACTAGAGCTTTGGGTGGTCTTAACCTCAATGTTTCTAAATAATATAATAATATAAATATACCTAAATATATTCAATACGATATTCGATCGTTGTCATTCAAACTTTTCTTTCCCTCAACAGAATACACATATTTCCATGACCTCTGACCATGTGTTTGAAGTTATGGGTCCCTGTGTGTGTGTGTGTGTGTGTGTGTGTGTGTGTGTGTGTGTGTGTGTGTGTGTGTGTGTGTGTGTGTGTGTGTGTGTGTGGGTGTGTGTGGGTGTGGGTGTGGGTGTGTATAAGCGTGTGTGTATGTGTGTGTGTGTGTGTGTGTGTGTTTGATTGATCGTATGTGTGTACAGTATGTGTGTTGAGTCATAGTGTTTCAGTGAGCTGTCATCTCAGTGTATTTCTAATGGAGATGAACAGTGCCTTCTACACGTTACAGCTCTGATTTAATCACACAAATAGGCAGCCCACCTCACCGTTGTGTGCGTGTGTGTATTATTTTCTCTCCTCCATCCCCCACTCAATTCCTACTCATTCCTCTTTCTATCCCTCATCCATCCATCCATCTTTCCATAGCTCCATCTCTCAAATACTTCCCAAAGGTCAGTGAATACCACAACCACTACACCAGAGGAAGCTCAACAAATCATGTTAAACCCAGATTCGGCTCAAACAAGGGACTAAACACGTTTCGCAATTATGCCACAACAATGTGGAACACCCTACCCAAAGCTGTAAAGGAATGTGAATCCCTGCCCACATTCAAAACCGCTCTTAAAGAGCACCTACGGGAGGCTGCAATTCGAAACTGGCCACCGTAAATGCCCAAAACCCCCACCACCTCCTAATAGACAGTCTCCTCCCCACCGCATGTATATATTCCCTCCCCGCCATATGTATATTTCCCTCCCACCCACCCACCCCCTCCTAATGTACAGTCCCCTCCCCATCATATGTATATACTCTGTCAGGATCTAGGGGTAACAGTACTGTATATTTGAATACCGCTTATGTCACAAATGTATCAGTACTAAATACCTATATGTCCCTATGCCATAAATGTCATGTATGTTGTGTATGTCATAAATGTCCATATGAATTGAAAATGGGGGACCCTGATGGAAACAAGACAAACGTCTTTCTCAGGTCTGCATCCCCTTAACAATTGTATGTATTGAGCCGTACTGTATTGTACCCATTCTGCAATCTGTTAAATAAAGTTTTCATTCATTCATTCATTCATTCATTCATTTATTCATTCATTCATTCATTCATTCTCTCCCTCCATCCTCGATCTATCTCACTTCTCCATCCTTCCTCCATCTCTTTTGCTCTTCTCCATATTTATCTTCCTCCCTTATCCATCCCTCTCTCCCTCCCTCCTCTATGTCTCTCTCCCTCTTTCCGCATCCCTCTCTCTTCCTCCATCATCCACCCTCTTTCCCTAACTCCATCCCTCTCTCCCTCCTCCATCCCTCTCTTGTCACGACTCGACGTATTGAACCCAATATGCAGATAATGAGAATCGGCAGACAGATCTTGTTTAAACCCAGTATGGGTATATTTAATTAGAAAAGGGTAGCCAAGTATTCAGGCAGAGGTTGATACATGGGGGGAGTACTCGTACAGTCCAGGGGCGTGCGCGGGACAGGAGAGTCAGACAGGCAAGAGTCGATAGACGGATACAGGGTAATCAGCCAGGCAGGGGTCAAAACGGGTACAGGGTAGTCAGCCAGGCAGAGATAAGGGTGAAGAGCCAGGTAGGACTGCAGGGAAGGAAGACAACAAAGGGCTAGAAATGGTCTGGGCCCTATTCCCCGTACCTGGTTCAACTAAGTCGATCAAGAGTCCCATTATCCAGATTCAATTAACCCGATGTTTGAAGCCGGGATTTTCCTGTTCCTCGAAGGTGGATTCAGTCTTGTTAACTCGAACCAGACTTGAGACCCAGGATAAGTGCGCACGGCCGCTTCAGTTGAAAAGCCAGCACGTATCGATAGCAGAGATCCTGATTTTCTAACGGCATTGATTGATTAATTGATTTAAAACTTTATTAACAGATTGCAGTACGGCTCAATAGCCTCGCCGACAAGTTAAATGCGTTATCTATAGGCTAATTTTAAGTCCCTCATTACCCCAATCAATCAGATTATATTTCTTTAAACTTGCCTGCTGGCAGTAGGTTTATGGATTGAATAATCAAATGAGATCTTGCTAGCGAAAATAATTAGTTAAACTGTTATACAGAATAAGGATACGGCTCTCTTACCCATTGATTGATGTATGGTGGATCTTTTACTTATCTGCACTGTGGTGTCACGGTTTGTGGTTTTGACTTTCACGCAGATGTCCCGGGTTCGAATCCCACTTCTCCTAGTCTTTTCCTTCTTTTTGCAATGTAGGAATAATTCAATTTGGTGCACGTTGAGAGCTATATAAAGAATGACATCCTCAATGCATGTAGATTTATAATATTTTAACTTAAAACTAGGCTACTTTTGCGTATAATCATTAATATTATATTCCAAAAAATTATATTGGAAACGCGGGGTTTCGAACACCGGTCGCCCGGTTGCCAGGATTGAGCACTACCGCTGCGCCACTGTGCCAGACGGGATATATTCATTGTTTATCCATTAATGGACGAGAGACCCGTGTTTAGAATATCTTTTCTTTTGAATGAAGTTTTATCTCTTTATTCTCAAATGCATTAATGTGACGTCAACGGCTCATTCAATTTCTCAAATCCGTCAAACAGCGCATCTCATCAGACATTTTAATCCCAGTTACAATATCACACAAAAACCACAATCCACGCATAGACACTTCAATTTTATGCTTGAATGAAACACAATCCGGGCGCTCCGTTAAGCAAATCTACAGCGGAGAATATATGAAACTAATCAGAGCCAAACGGCCGATAGGTTTCATTCATTAAAAATATCCCCGCGGGATTCACATTTGCAATGCGCCGTTATTAAAATAACCACATGCAGCGTGTATCGCGACTCCGAGCGCCGTATATGACGTGCATTATTTTATTTAGGACAAAGTAAATCTATAGGCTCAATATGATTTATTATCAGCATTTAGTTCTATTATTATACATTTCAAAAGCCCCCTCTAGGAAAACGAAGCACAGAAACATAATTCAGAATGGTATAAATGGGATCTCTAGACTGTGAGAATCATTTCAGGAAGCGAGCTGTCATTTATTTGCGGGGGCGTGGCCATGGTTCATCCGGCTAACTGAAGTTAACCCTGCTCTCGACCAGGCTCAAACTTTTTTATCTGTTGTCATGGTGATTTGGACAATCGAGCGTCGGGGAATGGAAAGGTCCGGCTTAAGTCAGACTAGACTGGAAATTATCCGGCTAACTCAGTTATCCAGGTACGGGGAACGGGGCCCTGGGAACAATGGACTAGAGAACTATACGAGAGAGCAGAATAACACGACTAACTGGGAAATACAAAGTTACGATCAGGCAGCCTCATTACATCTGCGGCAGGGTTATATCACTGACGTAATTGGCCCAAAGACGTCAATCAGCTGCTCCGCTGACAGCAGCACACCTGCATTCCATACCTGACTAACGAGAGGGAGGGAGAGGGAGAGAAAGCGAGAGAGAGAGAGAAAGAGAGAGAGAGAGAGGGAGAGGGAGGGAGTAGCCAGGTAGGAACTGTGACATCTCTCCTTCCCTCCTCCATCTCTCTCTTCTCCATATTTCTCTTACTCCCTCATCCTACCTCTCCTTTCTCCACCATCCATTCCTCTCTCCCTCCCTCCTCCATCCCAGTCTCTCTCCTTCCTCCCTCATCCATCTCTCTTTCCCTCCCTCCTCCATCCTTTCCCTCCCTCCCTCCCTCATCCATCCATCTCTCCCTCCCTTTCTCTCTCCCTCCATCCCTCTATCTCTCTCTCTCCCCTGGGATGCAGATCGGCCCTGAGGAAGAGCACAGGAGCAGAGACATGTGGGTTTAATGAGATCAATGTGTGTGTGTGTCTGTGCACGTGCACGCACATGTCTCTGTATGTGTGCATGCCTGCACGTGCATATGTTTGTGTACATCCGTCTCTGCGCACACGCTCACGTGCACTATTGATGATGTTTGGAGTAGCAATTATCTCATTCACTCAATTGGCAGAGAAAGGTTGGGCGCTTGATCCCCCATTGAAATTCCCCTTCATAGAATTAACTCATATAAATAATACAGTGGCACTTTGAGGAACAGATATTCCTGGTAGATCATTGACCACACGGTGCAGTGGTTAACGCCTCACAGCAAGAAGGTCTGATTCCCGCTTGGGGACCAGGTTGCCGGGTTGCCAGGTACCCAAGTGGGGTATCTCCCGGGCCTTTCTGTGTGGAGTTTGCATGTTCTCCCAGGGCTCGCAAGGGTTTCCCCTCCAGAAAAAGAGATAAACCCAATGGAAAAACATGCATAACATATCACTAACGCTGTCGTGTCCCTGACGAAGACAGACAGGAGCACTTGGATTGCCCTTGGGGGGAAGGACGACGGGATGGGTCAAGCACAGAGAGGAAATCGGCGACCCCAAAAGAAAATGCATGTGTGTGTGTGTTCCTAATTGTCTCCCATCTCGCATGTGTGTGTGTGTTCCTATGTGTCACCCATCTCGCATGTGTGTGTGTGTGTGTGTGTGTTCCTATGTGTCACCCATCTCGCATGTGTGTGTGTGTGTGTGTTCCTATGTGTCACTCATCTCGCATGTGTGTGTGTGTGTGTGTGTTCCTATGTGTCACCCATCTCGCATGTGTGTGTGTGTGTGTGTGTTCCTATGTGTCACTCATCTCGCATGTGTGTGTGTGTGTTCCTATGTGTCACCCATCTTGCATGTGTGTGTGTGTGTTCCTATGTGTCACTCATCTCGCATGTGTGTGTGTGTTCCTATGTGTCACTCATCTCGCATGTGTGTGTGTGTGTGTTCCTATGTGTCACCCATCTTGCATGTGTGTGTGTGTGTTCCTATGTGTCACCCATCTTGCATGTGTGTGTGTGTGTGTGTTCCTATGTGTCACCCATCTCGCATGTGTGTG
>NC_140175.1:72236860-72261860 GCF_963971535.1 Notolepis coatsorum
GTGTGTTGGCGCCGGGGGCAGGATGGTTTGGTGAACGTTCTCTGCAGGGAACGGTTTCCAAGCTGTCTTGGGCGTGCTGCTAAAACATCTAATGCTATGCTACATGCTATCGCTAATGCCGCATGCTATTACTACTGCTAATTGCTATGCTGTTTTAATGTCTCCGCCGTGAGATGTTGTCACTCTCCCTCCTCTTGCCCGGTTCATCAATGAAGGTCAGTCGGTAGCTGTTGTGGGTTTTTTTGCTGAGTCCTATTTACCTTTTTCGGGTAAATGGGTTGACAACAGGGTAGGCCGTGGCTAGGTTGCCTAGCCAGGTATTTTACCTTGTGTTCCGGCGGGGTTTGTTGAACGGTGTTCCCATCTGGGTTGGCGTCGGGTAGTGGGGCTATGGGTCCAGCCGACATGGTAAACATGTTGCGTGTCTGTGCACAGGCAATTGTTGTCTTGGGTCCCACATCGCCTGGCGCTAGGCTGCAGTAGTATAAGGGCAGGGCCGCCTGGGAGAAATGTGAGGCCCTGTGCGTTTTTAGACGCGAGGCCCCCCACCTCCTGGGGCGGCCCTGTGTAGGGGGCTATTGTTTCGTTTTGTCACTCTGCTATGAGAAAGTCTGTCTTGCTACAGTTTTCTCTCCTCTCAACCATTCATACTGACGGTCAATCGGTATACTGGGGGAGTAGTGCGGGGGGGGGGGGCTTTGTTTACCTTTTTTGGTAAATGGGCTAAACTAGGGCTGGTGTCCTGTTGTGAATATTTTGAATGAAGGCGGGACTGGTCCGTCTCCCCTTAACTTTGTGTGTATGGGTTTGCTCATTCTACAGTTTTTTGTGGTTTAGCTCTTTTATTCATTTAACCCTTTTTCATGGTGCACACCACAGTGGAGGGTGCTGTTTGCAATCACCACTGGTGCTCCGTGTTAACATCAGTCCTTTGTTTTTGATATATTGAAACAATGCCCCGCCCGGCCGACACCATGGGTGGGTCGGCCTGGCGAGTGGCTGGTGGGCTGTTAAGGCTTGTACCGCCACGGTATGGAATTGGCAACGATTAGAACTGTGTTCGAATTGCTGTTTTTTTCTATTAGAAAAATGGTGTCTGGTGGAGAGGCCTTGAGGGCCAGCCGACGTCGACACATCGCGCGAGGTTGTTGACGTTATTAGCTTTGACCCAGCCGCAAGCTATAACCGCTCAGGGTTCCCCTCTCCGCAGGGGATTTTGGTCTTCTGCTGGAGCGCGGGCGGTATTGTCCTAGGCCCTACACCGCCTCACACCGCGCAGCCAGAAGAAGAGAGAGCACGGCCTCGTCAGCGGCGATGACGGGGCCCTCGACAGGCGGCCATGTTTTTCCCCCGCCAGAGGTATCCTGGGCGTCGATTCGACAGGTGTCCACAAGGCCGACAGCCTTGGCGGCCGAGGGATCGGCCATGTAGGATGGGTTCGGCTTGAACAAACAAGCCGTCACCGTCCTGCCGCGAGCAGCCCGCTCTCCGATCGCTCCCTTCCCCAACACCAGCGGAAGAAGTGGGCTCTGATTGTTTCCTTTGGCTGCGGGCCGCGTGCCTTCGTTGATGCACGGGCGGCCCCCCTTTTCGCTTCTCATGGGGACAGGGGCTGACACCCAGTTTATGGCTGAGCCTGGGTCTGTCCGTGAGAATGTTGTGCTGTCAAGCGGCTCCCACACCTTGATCTGTGTTGGTTGAGCCTGGTGTTACGTCTGTCAACTTAAGTGTTGTCAGCAGGGGGGCTCGAAACCTTTTGAGGCACACAGTGCGGGCTTCCCCGGCCTCGCCTTCGCCAGGCCTGGTATCATGTTGGTGCCTCCCACTCCTGAAATATTGGCAAGTGGTCGCAGCTCACATGATTTGGGGTGGTAGTAATATCACTGCAGGGCTACGGTGTGTAGGAACCCATGGGGGCCTTACACCTTGCATGTCTGGCTGCAGAACAACTCCTTCAGCATGTTCTGGAGGGGTGTTCAGTGGGGGGGATTTTTTCATCGAAAGCCCCCCGTATCAGACCGGCCCTTTCTGTTGGGGTTCCCCCTTGGGTGCGATTGCCTCGTGGGTGGTGTCAGGGTCAGGTGTTCCGACACGGAACGCGCTCCTCGCACGGTTCCAGGTTTGGCTACGCACAGCGGGGGGACCCGGCCAACTATCTACAGTTCCTAGCGGACCTGCGCCACGTGACGGCGGGTGCGTTGGGAGTGTCGTCACATATGACTACGGCAGTATCATATGTCGAGGTGGATGGAGAGAACGCTGAGGCGGGGACTTGTGTTTACACAACCCCACCCGTTTTCAGGTTTGGTACAGACCCTATTGTCGGGGTCTCCAGCTGTGACAGCTCTGGTCAACGAGATCCAATCTCTGTGGACGAAGCAAGCCATCGTCGTGGCGTTCTCCTCCCGGTGTTCTCTGCCCGAGAAGTCGGGAGGGAGGGGTGTAAGACCCAGGCTGGACCTGTCCCATGTGAAGGTTCAGCATTTTTTGGATCGTCTCCTACCTGTTGAACACTGTCAGGTGGGGGTCTGGTTCTCCTCCATAGACCTGTAGGATGCGTATGCGCATCCCCGATCTTCCATCCTAGGGCTTACCTACGCTTCCTTTGCAGGGTTAGCGTATGAGTACCAGAGGCTGCCGTTCGGTTTTCTCTGGCTCCCCGCATCTTGGCCGCACTGGGGCCTCTGCGTCGTCCGGGGTTATGGAGTGTTCTGCCCTGATGACGTTCTGGTCCTTCGCGGTCAAGGTGGATCGTCAGGTCTCGTACCAGGCAGGTCTCTACCAGCCTGGGGTTGCTGTAGACTGGATGTAGAGTATTCCTCTTCCCAGTCAACGGTTGGAGGGCTATGGGCATCCATCTCAGAGCGTGTTGTCAACACGCTCGGGAGGTTCCGTCCTAGGACGGTTACGGCGCTGTCTTACGTCGCGTTTTCACCGACGCCTCCCTCGCTGGTGATGCGTCGGGCCAACGCAGTAGGGGGCAGCTGGCAAACCATGCTGCCCGGTCTGCGCTACGTTCAATGTGTTGGTGTTGAAAGTGGTCCTTCTGGTCCACAAATGGTGTTGATCAGGACGGACGATACGACGTCAGTGTCGTGTATCGACAGACAGGGAGGAGTACGCTCCCCCTGTCTGCACCAGGCGGCGGGCGGCTGGCTATGGGCGTCCTCCATCTGCGCGGCCTGAGGGCTCCCCACATCCCCGGCAGGGAGAATGTGGGTGCAGGTGTACTGTCACGGGGCGGCCCTCATCCTGACGGGTGAGGATTACGTCTGGACATGGCCAGGCAGGTCTGGGACCGATGCCGTGCCGCCAGGGATTCTTCCCCATACATCTGTTAGGTCAGTTGTTGGGACGGGTACGTTGAGGGGCGCAGGTTCTTGATCCTGATGGTGTTACCATCTGGAATGCGCATGCTCCCTCCACTGTCGCGCTTACGCGGGCAGATGACGTGTGTTCCAAGTGTGGTGTAAGGCGGGGGGCCGGGACTCAGTCTCCTGCCCCCTGGAAGCTGTCCTTAGTTACCTCCAGTCTCTCCTTGATAGACTGTCGGCTTCGACGGTGAGGGTATATGCAGCAGCTATATCCTCCTATCATGAGGGGTTTGAGGGGATGTCTTGTTCAGCCACCCTCTTGTGAAGCGTTCCTGCTTGGCGCTCGACGCGTTAAGCCGGTGCAACGCTCCTTGGCTCCGACTTGGGATCTTCAATTGGTCCTCGGTCGGTTGTCCTTGGCCCCGTTTGAGCCGCTCGAGCAGGCGCCGTTGGGACAGCTGTCCTTGAAGACCGCGTTCCTACTGGCTGTCACTTCCGCTAAACGCGTAGGTGAGCTCTGTGCTCTCTCGGTACGTCCAGAGTGCCTGTCTTTTCGGACCGATTGCGGTGTCACTCTGCGACCTAATCCTGCTTTCGTGCCTAAGAATATCCGGAGTTCCTTCCGCTCCCGGGATATTGTGGTTCAGGCGTTTCGTCCTCCTCCTCACATTAGTGAGTTAGATGCGGGCCTTCACCTGTCATGTCCAGTCCGTGCTTGGGGATTTACCTCAGCCGTACTCAGGACTTCAGGGTTACCGACCAGCTTTTTGTCTGTTACGGTGGGGCTCGTGCTGGTAAGGCACTGTCGGAGCAGCGCCTGTCCCATTGGTTGTGCGAGGGTGTTACCCTCTGCTACACGTTGGCTGGGCAGGATCCCCCTGGGGGCGTCAGGGCGCACTCCACTCGTGGGGTGGCTGCCTCTGCCGCTCTCCTGGGTGGGGCCTCGGTGGAGGCCATCTGTGCTGCAGCTTCATGGTCCTCCCCGGGCTCCTTTGTAAGGTTTTACCTCATGGACATGACCGGGGGTTCTGTCTCCCAGGCGGTTCTGGGGTCTGTGGCCTTTCCTGCTTCCCGTCCTTTGGTCGGGTAGCAGGAGTGTATGGGTATGGGCCACAGTGTGTTGAGTCACACGTGGTTCCGCCTGTACGGTGTGTTCAAGGGGTTCTAGTTTCCCTCTTGTTCGCATTTCAGGTGGAGTTGACTGCGCCTCCCCTTCGTTAGGGAGGATGGGGTGACAGGGCTCCCCGCACCCCTTGATGTGGGCTTACGGGTCCTCAGGGGGTACATTTGTCGGGCTTCGCGTCCGCTCTTCCCCATATCTCATAAGGCTCAGAGCGGAACGCGATAGCAAATACGGCATATAACGGTAGGTTATGTAGATAACCTAGTTATATTAGTATTGGCTGAGCGTTCCGCTCTGCGCGGCCCTGAGTTCCCTCTTGAGGAATCTTTTCCTGGGACGGGTTTTTTGGCGAGGAAGGATGTGTGGTGACCAGAGTCACTGCTATATGGGCGGTGCCACCATGGGGGTGGAGCCCCATACAGGTGTGGTGCATGTATTTTTTGTTCGTGGGAGATACATTAGGTATCATAGGAGATAGTATATCTCATAAGGCTCAGAGCGGAACGCTCAGCCAATACTAATATAACTAGGTTATCTACATAACCTACCGTTAAGGTGTGAGAACTCAAATTAATATTGTATATCAGCTCCACAAAGTCAGTGCACCAGCTGTTGTCTATGGAGTAGCCCCATATTTTACATCCAGGTGACATCACAAATGAAGGTGTTCTTGCTCTGACTTTGCTTCGGGAGAGAGTGGTACATCCACGTTTGCCTGAACTGTCCTTGGGGCATAAGAAAAACATACAGTATATGAATTCTTAAAATGGGTGGCATTCCACTTTAATAATAATAATAATTCATCACATTTATATGGCGCTTTTCTAGACACTCAAATCGCTCCCCACAATGTAGGGTGGAAATTGCCTCCTTCACCACCACTGGTAGCACCCAACCTTGGGCTATGCAGGCTCAATGGCTGCCATACACTGGCACCAGGCACACATCACACTACACAACGGCTCAGGAGACAGGGATTGATATCAGCCAATTAACGGGAAGGGATGATTAGGTGGCCTTGATGTCAGAGACCTAAATGGGAATTTGGCCAGGAATGCCGGGGAACCCCCTACTCTTTGCAATAGGCATCCTGGGTTCTTTAATGACCAAGATTCAGTCAGACTTTAAGTTCCCATTAACCCTCCCTACCCTCCTCTCTCTCACATATCTCCCTCTTCAAATGTTCAAATTTCAAATGTTCCCCCTTGAAAATTCCAGTTTCACAGCGTAGTCCAATATAAGAGTCAAATTAGATTATCATATCATTTAGACTTTCTGATTTTCCATACCTACCAGTAAGCAGATATCATAATGTGTAGACAGGTTTCCCGACCACTCTGCTTGTGAATCCAGTTGGCGAAAAGGAACGTAATCCTGGTCAGAACAATGGGGCATACTACAATATATCTGTTAGCCATGCTAGTGATCTAAAAACAATCAATTCATGCCAAAGCTACATTATGTAAAAGGTGAAAGACTCACACTCACAGCCATGCTGATTTGGCTAAATTACTTCCAGTCTTTTTTAGTTTGAACCTACTTCTAGACAGAGGAGTGCCATGGTTTCTGCATAGAGCCCCGTTTCTATTTTCTCTATTTATGTTTTAGCACTGCGGCTCAACACAGGTAGGGGGCAACTCAGTCATGTGATTCAGCGGGTATTGCTTATTGGCTGGAGCACACTGCTTTTACAAACAGCAGGGAACCCGTCTATATTGATAATGAAAAATTATATTGACCTATCTCAAAACCCACCTCCCTCGGAAGCAACAGTTGTGATTGGAGGATAGAGAAAAGAGGGCAGGGTTTGAGATAGGTTAATTGCCTCGCTCGCCCGCCAAACATCCCCTTTGCACCCCACTCCCCCGCTGAGCCCCCTCCATGCAGTACCTCCTCTCTCCCTTTCTCTTCCACTCCTCTCCCTTCTCACCCCTCACCCCCTCCTCATTTCTACCATGTGAACCGCCTCAATCTGTGATCCTGTTAAATCTTCATGTCAGCATTAGTGTCTATTCACACAGACAGCAGGTCGTGCATAAACCCTGACAGCAGTTATATGGGTCTGGCCTGGTGTGGCCTAGAGACTAGGTCAGCATTAACAGCTGTCCTGTGTGGCCACTCGCTGTCATGGGGGGGTGGGGGGGGGGGGGTGACTGGAGGGGGGATTGGCAAATATGAGCACAAATTATGCATTGCCATTGTTAACAGCATATATCAAAGATCCACTAGCTTGGACTTTTGATCATTTGAAATGAGGGTGAAACGAACAAGATCAGTCTAACCAATTCAGAGGTTGAGTCCACTACATAGGTCCTCATTGCGAACCGATGGTATGAGGACTATGTAGACTCAACCACTAAACGACATGCTTGTTTTTTGATCACTTTATTGTTTCTTTCACAGGGTGAGACTATGGCCTGGGTAAGAAAAGTGCAATCCAACCATCCATTTATATAGTCATACATTTATGATGAATTGAAAATGGGGGACCCTGATGTAAACAAGACGAAAGTCTTTCTCTGGTCTGCATCCCCTTAACAATTGTGTGTATTGAGCTGTACTGTACTGTACGCATTCTGCAATCTGTTAATAAAGTTTTCAATCAATCAATCAATTAATTCATTCACCATCTATTCTGAAATACTGTAGAATTCTGATATTTCATTTACATTTAGTCATTTAGCTGACGCTTTTATCCAAAGTTCTGTACTGGGTGTATTTTGCTTCATATACCATTATCTTTAAACCTGAGCAAATTCACAACAATAATAATCCTCAAATCGTCATCCCTACTACATCGTCATCATCATTCTTATGTTTACAGAAGGCCTTCTCGCCGGCGAAGACAGAGGTTCACTGTCTCAGTTGAAGCCACACTGGACTGAGATCAGTTACAGAGTGGCACCTTTTAACAGAGATCCCCCTCACTGCCAATGAGATTAACAGTCCGTCAGTCAGTCAGTCAGTCAGTATTGAGTCAACCAGTGAAGTCAGTCAGTCAGTCAATTCCCAAAACAACAAGTGTAGTCAGCCTACCAGTCAGCAAATCATCCAGTTCGCTAGTCAGCAAAAAGAAAAAGGCCTTCATAAATTGGGTGTTAGCACAGTAACAGGCTTAAAAATCTTGTATCACAGTCTCTAGTTCATAGGTGTCAAACTCATGGCCCGCGGGCCAAATGCGGCCCGCCACGTCATTTGATGTGGCCCCCCAAGAGCTCTGGTAAAAAAAACAATTTTTTTTTTTTTAACATTAATCTTGGGTTAAAAAATAGCGGCGTTAAAATAATTGTGGGTTAATGCGTTAATAAAGCTTTGACAGCCTTAGTTATTACACATTCTTACACATACATGTGTGTTGAACATCTGAGGTATTGATGAAGTAACAAAGGAAAAAAGCCAAAAGCACTTACTCCTCAGACATTCTTTGACAATTTTACAGCCCAAAATACAAAAAAGATCCAGGCGGAATAGGTAACAAAGGGTTGAAGAAATATTGTCTGAACTGTCAGATGCAAGCTGGCTGTGTGACATAACCGAGCATCTCGCTCAATTGAATAAGAAGCTGTAGGGACGCAAACAAGTCCCACCCAAAACTTGACCAATATAGTTGTGAACTGAGACAACCCTTATTTTGTTATTTTTTAGTACAGTTACAGTTGTGTGTTCATGCAGACACATAATAGCAATTTCATTACGAATTGAAAATGGGGGACCCTGATGTAAACAAGTCGAAAGTCTTTCTCTGGTCTGCATCCCCTTAACAATTGTGTGTATTGAGCTGTACTGTACTGTACCCATTCTGCAATCTGTTAATTAAAGTTAATTAAACTATCTTCCATTAGTTGGATGTATGGCCTCTGCAAGGTTGTGTGCAGCCATTTGTTTTTGTAACATCTGCTACATCTGTCCCACGCGTTCTTTGCAGCTCACAGTTGTTAGTTCTGCCCCTCTTGACTGTGACAAAAAGGTTTTGAACAAACTTAATGTCATAGCTTGTATTTGATGATATTCTTCTTTGTTATTTACTTGAATGGTTTGATCATTGATTGATGGAGTAATATGGGGTTCTGATAAACTAAAATTATTTGTTAAAATAACATAAGCTAACATATATTTTTACATCTATGCAAATGCATATGCAATATGTATAACTTGAATAAGTAATAAATACAGAAACAACATGTTTAACAATATGTAAATGAGTAGCTACATTTATTTTACATTACATTAACATTTATACGGTCTTTGGCCCTTTGAGGGCACCCATAATGCTGATGTGGCCCTCTGTGAAAATGAGTTTGACACCCCTGCTCTAGTTGCTACTACATCATTACCAATGCTTACTCTAAAAGCATAAGCAGTAATAAACCATTACGTCTTCCCTCATGACGTCTTCCCTCATCCCTCTGCATCCCTCTGTGCCTCTCTCCATCCTTTCTCTCTCTCCTTACTTTGAGCCTACTTCTTGTTCCCATTCACCCTTTATTCTTTCCTTCCTATATCTTTCTCTTGATTTATTCCACCTCAAAATCCCTGCATCTACTTCTCTCACATCGACGTCCTCCTTCCTTCCCTCCATCCATCCATCCATTCTTCCAACTTTTCTTTTACCGTCTCTCCTCAATCCAACTCCCTTCCTGCCGGTGCGTCTTCATGCCACCTATCCATTCATTCCGATCCACAATCCTACTCTATGTTCTCCCTTACCTTTCAGCCCGTCCCCTCAGGTCTCCACTACTCCCTTCATCAGCCCCTCCCCTCAGGTCTCCACTACTCCCTTCATCAGCCCCTCCACTCAGGTCTCCACTACTCCCTTCATCCGCCCCTCCACTCAGGTCTCCACTACTCCCTTCATCCGCCCCTCCCCTCAGGTCTCCACTACTCCCTTCATCCGCCCCTCCCCTCAGGTCTTCATTACTCCCTTCACCAGCCCCTCCCCTCAGGTCTTCATTACTCCCTTCACCAGCCCCTCCCCTCAGGTCTACTCCCTTCATCAGCCCCTCCCCTCAGGTCTACTCCCTTCATCAGCCCCTCCCCTCAGGTCTCCACTACTCCCTTCATCCGCCCCTCCCCTCAGGTCTCCACTACTCCCTTCACCAGCCCCTCCCCTCAGGTCTACTCCCTTCATCAGCCCCTCCCCTCAGGTCTACTCCCTTCATCAGCCCCTCCCCTCAGGTCTTCACTACTCCCTTCATCAGCCCCTCCCCTCAGGTCTTCACTACTCCCTTCATCAGCCCCTCCCCTCAGGTCTCCACTACTCCAGGGGTTCTCAAACTTTTTTATACCACAACCCCATTTTTTTGGCGACCCCACACTTATTGTATCGTGTAATTTCAACATGGAAATAAGGAATATCAAAATAAAAGCACACGTTGTTGAACTTGATATGATATGATATGATGATATGATATTTTCATTTATAATGCGTCTCCCAGCCAATTTTTACATCGGTCCGGGGCGCAGCCAGGGAAAAAAGAATACGAATAAATGGACAGGACAATGGAGACAAGGAGCCAGGCAGACGGATAGACAGCGAACATAAGTACACCTCAGACAGACAACACAACAGCAAAGTAACTCAGTGATCATCCAGAGCGAAAAGGTGGGTTTTAAGCAAGGCCTTGAATGTCTATACGGTGTTGGCAGACTTGATGTTGAGAGGGAGCTTATTCCACAGTGTCGGTGCCATCACTGCAAAGGCCCGGAAACCCGTTGTCACCAGTTTGGCCCGCGGGACCCTCAAACACAGTTGGTCATTTGATCTGAGGGATCTGGAGCTGACGGGTTGGACCAAGAGTTCCTCAATGAAGGCCGGAGCGAGACCATTGAGGGCTTTGTAAGCAAATAACATGTTTTGAATTAGATTCTCTTCCTCACTGGGAGCCAATGGAGAGAAACAAGGACTGGGGAGATGTGGTCCCTCATTCTGGTGCCTGAGACCAGCCTGGCAGCAGCATTTTGAACGTGCTTGAGGGGGAAGATGGTTTTGTCCGGAAGACCAGAGTAGAGGGAATTGCAGTAGTCCAGTTGTGAGAAAATGAGCATGATGATGACTTTATGAAGGTCGCTGGGGGAGAGGAAGGACTTGATTTTTGAAATGATGCGCAGTTGGAAGAAACAGGACTGTACCACTGATCTCACTTGCTGGTTGAAGTTGAGATCTGAGTCAAATAAGACCCAACGGTTTCTCACATTGGGTTTCACCAAGGAGGAGAGGCTTCCCATGTTTCTGGAGCTCTGACAGAAAGAAGCATTTTGTATAAAAGTATTCTGTACTTCTGTATGACAACTATTAAAGAAACGTGAACTGAGTGACTGAAGTGGGGGTGCCAAACAGAATGATATCCCCTTGCTCTCATTTAACTGCAGGTGGTTTTGTGACATCCACTCCTTTATGTTGCCTAGGCAGGTCTTCAGGTGGTCTAGGCCGGTGGAGTCAGCTGTTGTGAGTGGGAGGTATCTGGGTATCATCGGCATATCAGTGGAAGGAGATGCTGAGTGATGATTTGACTGAGGGGGAGCATGTAAAGATTGAAGAGGATAGGTGCCAGGATTGAACCCTGTGGGACCCCGCAGGTGAGATTGGCTTGCTGGGAGAAGTTGGCTGGACTCACCGAGTAGGTTCTATTGTTTAGGTAGGATCTGAACCAGGAGAGGGCGGTGTTGGTGATGCCCTGTTGGAGGCGGTCAGTGAGGACGGAGTGGTCCACTGTGTGAAATGCTGCACTCAGGTCGAGAAGGACCAGTGCAGCACATTTCCCATTGTCCACGGTGAGGAGGAGGTCATTGAGGACCTTCAGGAGGGTGGACTCAGTGCTGTGTCCTGCCCTAAACCCAGACTGGAATTTCTCCAGGATGTTGTTCCTCTTGAGGTAGCGCATCAGCTGACTGAAGACAGCCTTTTCCAGGACTTTTGATAGGAATGGCAGTTTGGAGATGGGCCGGTAATTATTGAGGAGAGTGGGGTCTAAGTTGGGTTTTTTGAGGAGAGGATGAACCACTGCTTGTTTGAAACAGGATGGAATGGTACCAGTAGCTAGAGTTGTTGACAATGGCGAGGATGTGTGGACCCACGGTGTCAAAAACAGGAGGAAGGGGGCAGGGATGGGGTCCAGGGGGGATGAAGCTGGCCTCAGTAAGGAGATGACCAGAGAGGGATGAGAGGATAATGGGCTAAAAACTGGCGAGGGTGGATGAGCATCCCTGAGTGGTGGGTAAGTCCTGTGTGGAATGTGGGATGTTTCTTTTGAAATTCCTCACACTTAGCGGGGGATGGATCCTGGGAGGGGGGTGAATAACAGAATTTATACTCCGGAATAGAACTCTGGGTGTGTTTTGTGTGTTGTTGGCAATTCGAGTAGCAAAGTATTTGTCTCTCTCGTTTTTCACCACTCTTTGGTAGGTTTTCTGACTCTCCTGGAGTATTTCCAGTGAGACCTGCAGCCTGTCCTTCTTCCACCTGCGTTCAGCCTGCCTCCAGACCCTCCTCTGGGCTCTGGTGGACTCGGTTAGCCAGGGGGAAGCCGTGGGCTTCGATTTCCTCAGGGTCATAGGAGTGATGGTGTCTAGGATAGACCGGCAGGTGGAGTTGAAGATGGTGGTGAGTTCTTCCGGGTCCGAAGACGGCGTCTCGCCAGCTGTGTTTTGGGCGGCGGAGAACGCGGAGGAGAACTTGGTGGCTGTCTGGGCATTGATGTAGCGAGAGAGATGAACGGGCGTTGAGTGTCAGTGTTGACGAGGGAGAGCAGAGATGAATTGAAGATCACATCCTCATGGTCACAATCCACATGGGCCTTGGTAGTGTCAACACCACTGATGGAGAGGCCAACAGAAAGGCTGAGGTCTAGCATTATGTCCTCTTCTGTGGGTGGTGACAGAGACATGCTGAGTTAGACCAAAGGAGTGGATCAGGTCTATGAACTCAGTCTCAAAAGCCCAGGTGGGATTGTCGACATGTATGTTAAAATCGCCAAGGAACAGCAACCTATCATGGCTGGGGATGAGGTCTGTTAGGAAATCTGATCCTAAAATCTATCATGCATATTTATTAGAAAATTGTATTACAGCATTATGTTATCAATTAAATGAATGAATATTATCAACAAACGCAACGGAATTGTTTCTGTATACACATTTATAAAGCAAGGCTTATTTAGCCAAAATATGTTGCCAGAACATAAAAAAAGAAAAGAAAATGCGTTCACATGCGCTTTTCAAGAATATAAAAAAACTAGAACCTGTTCCACCCGTGGTGAAAATCCACCTAAAATATATACCTAGGTAAATGGAATATTGCTCCACTTCTACAAGGGCTATTTGCATTTGCATGGTATCTAGGTACATCTATGGACCTCAGGGAATGTATTCACAGTGTCAGAAATATTGTGTCTATTACTAGGCTTGCTTAAATTGTGATGAAACAAAGGAGAATATGAATTATGATTTTTCTTTGCATCTTTGACAGTGAATAACACCATGATAATAATGACCAAACATAAAAAACTGCCACGGATCTCGTTCAGTACCTTCTTGAGATCATGTGTACAAAGAATCTAAGGAAATTAATAAAGGGAAGATGATTAAACAGAAGGTTCTGTAGATACAGTACTGAATTCTCCCATCCGGACCAATGCAATTTGAAATATTAATAAGAATATAGAATAGGAGGCTTATAAATTACCTTATTATAGCCAATTCGCACATTTATATATATACATTATATTATCTTTCAAATGGCCGAGTCAATATGGATTTAGTATCACCAGGCGTGCATAAGAACAGATAATGATATCTACTGTAATTGACTGTAGTTTTTTATTTTCACCACAGTGCAACCATTTTGAAACTAATTTCAGATCTCATTGTTGCTACATGATAACAATAGGGAGGAGAAACTAACTGCGTTTCAATATTTGTCAAAAACGTTACCTTTTGTGGCTTATAATAAGTTATTGATATTATTCATTCAGAACGCTGAACTTTGAACCCCCACAGTATCTGCCAGGAAGTGTAGTTTGGCAAAATGCCAACGCTGGTCGACAGCTATAGAGGCCCTCCACAAAATGGCCACAAAAAGACTACAATTCCCATGGTCCAAATGTTCCTAAATGGTGGCCGTCTTGCAATAGACATCAGAAAATCGAAAACTTAAAACTATCTAATGGCACTTTTAACCTATTGCTAAACTAATGTATTGATGATAATATACATTCGACATGCTTTTGTGACATGTTAGTGATGTTAATACTTGAAAACGTTTGATTTTAAAATCGCAATTTTTTGGCAACACACAAAAATATTGATTTATGACCAGATGCCATTTTGGGGTCGGTAACGACCCCGTCGGGTGGAACTTAGGGTGTGCTTGTACATTTGAACAGTTCTACGTGGCAAGCTTTCTCAGCGCAGCATTGTCTGTGTCTGACAGCCTGTTGCATTATGTGTAATGAGCGGATCTTGGATCAAGTTGTCCAAATTGTTCGGGAAAATAGTTCCGAAATTGTTCAATGAGCCCTTCTATGTGGCTACATATGATGGGCTTCAAATTCTTTTTTGCAACATTCTGTTCCTCCAAAAAGCCATCAAGCAGAGTAAATACCCCAAAATCTCCACTGATTATCCTGGAGTGCCACAAACGGAGTTTGAGCTGTCAGTCCAAACAGGTCTGTGTCACGACTTTGTAGTCCCAGATTCAACGCATTGAGTAGGTCAAAGATGTCGGCTAGATAATAATAATAATAAACCATGTAGTAATTTTTCGTTGACCATTTTCAGCACAGTTTTCTCAGCTCCCAAATAGTTTTTTCTTTCTGAAAGAAAGCTAGCGGTTCCGTTTTAAATTCACTATGTCTAGTTTCCAAGTGCCGCTGTAATTTACTTGTCTTTTTCTCCATTTCGTTTTAGTAGTACTGGTGTCGCTACTACTAGATTCCACCTTTCTTTTGCCAGCATTTGGAACACACGGCCAACCAACACCGCTTCTGACAACAAACATATCCATTGCAAGTGTCCAGGTTACAATACCTGTCCTAAATTAATCAAATCAGCTTTATATGCTTGGCCTGGAAAGTCCCCACCCCCCTGGAAGTGCTTTAGTTACGAGACAGTTCCGATCACAAATATCTGAGTACACATTGACTCACAAAGGACCAGACCTGGGCCCCGTTCCATGTACCGGGATAACCGAGTTAGCCGGATAACTTTATCAGGCTAACTGTGTTAGCCTGACTTTCCGATTTCATGTACCTGGATGTAGTGAGATGTGTATTGGAATACTGTGTGTCGGCCTCCGTTGATGTAGGGGCGATACATGGCGAATACACCCAGCTGCCAGGTGGAAACTCTGAGTTTGGTCAGCTTTTCTGTAGAATAAAAAAAAAATTGTTGCCAATGCACCTACCCACTGTCACCTACTCCCGACCCCACTTTGGGTCGCGACCCGTAGTTTGAGAACTGCTGCACTACTCCCTTCATCAGCCCCTCCCCTCAGGTATCCACTACTCCCTTCATCAGCCCTCCCTCCAGGCTTCCTCTCTCTCCATCTCTTCTCAAGCTATACTTCCGTCTATCTCTCTGTGCACCTAGAATCCCCTCCTTCCTATCCTCTCTTTCCAGCCGTCCTTCCTTGACCTGTCCTGCCTCCACCCCTCCCCTCTTCATTATATCCTCTCTCTCTCTCCTCACTATACACCTCCTTCCTTCTCCATGCCTCCCTTTGCTTTTGATCGATATCTCTTCTTCATTCTCTCCATCCATTCTTTCCTCTTTTCTGTATTCTAGGGTGAGGGATGGGGGAGTTTGTGCGTGTGTGTGTGTGTCTGCGTGAGGGTGGGGGGGATTGGCGTTCGCACTGTGAGATCCGTTTGTTGGTTGCCACGACAACCTACGGAGCCGGGTTATTTATAGCACCAGATCAACACGACTTCCACACAGCACAGGCTGTGTGTATGACTGAGGGTTTGTGCATGTGACTGTGTGTACAGTACGTGTTGCAAAAATAAAACAGTACGTCAGAAGGTATCAGTTATAGACACACATTTATCCAGTGTGTGTGCTATTTTATTAGGCCTTTTGTGTGTGTGTGTGTGTGTGTGTGTGTGTGTGTGTGTGTGTGTGTGTGTGTGTGTGTGTGTGTGTGTAGGTGTGTGTGTGTATGTGTGTGCACGTGCACATGTGCGTGTCCAGGCTATTTGTTGTGAAGGGCCAGATTAAACCGAATATATATATTTATTTATATATATATATTTAATTGTATTTGTATATTCTCTAATATTCCCTGATATCCCTTGTATATTCCTTGTACAATATGCATTGAATATCCATTCTAGCCTACTGAACATCCCATAATAGTCTCCATTCTACTATTGGTCGAGACCTTGGTGCCAGGCTGCCATACCCCCCAGACCCAGTTCAAACGTACCGCTCAACATGTACAAACAAGTCCTAGTTCCGCGTAGGAATCTGGCTACCGCACCACTAATGGTACTATTTGTTCATAGTGCGTATATATACTGCGCTACTAAAGTAGGACTTCCTTTTTAGTCCAGTTTCTTACCCTCCAATAGAGTGACAGACGTAAAGCCTCCCCGCGACGCCACGTGTGGGAGTAAGGCCAAGTTCGGCCTACCATCGGTATTGAGACATCGTGTATATTAATATTTGAATAGTCATATTTGGCACTATATCGTCGAGTTGGACGTAGTCTATTAAGCTAATAATAGTCTATTCATATGTAGTGCTTCGTGCGGTGAGAATACTATCGTAGTCAGTACCCCCATCGTTTCGGGTAGAACTGGCTGCTTATCCAGGGTGGCCGACCCCATGTGAGGCTGCACCCGAGGAGCCCCAGAGCCGACAAGCGAGTGGACCTGCATACCGG
This sequence comes from Notolepis coatsorum, assembly GCF_963971535.1. Lineage (NCBI taxonomy): Eukaryota > Metazoa > Chordata > Actinopteri > Aulopiformes > Paralepididae > Notolepis > Notolepis coatsorum. The sequence continues at coordinate 72,253,176 of NC_140175.1, forward strand.
ATTATTCTACCGACGACAGCCCGCCTTCCCAGGCACGGATTATGCTTTGTATACAGTGATTATTCTATGGATAAAGACCAACACTGCCGTGTGTTGGAAACCCCCCCCCCGGAGAGGACGACAGGTGAGGAGACGCTCTACACGACGAGGTCGCTTCACGTCTCTCCATCGTGGACCGGAGGAAGCCGGCCCACAGAGAGTCCAACTGCTTTCATCTGTGGATCGAGGATCGCTGAGGCACCGAGCCGCACAACCGTGGGTTCTCCCAGGATACCCTCGGCCAGACGGATACAGCCAGACTCTACCCCCCCCCCCCCTTCTCCAGTTGTCTTACAAGCGACCGGAATTCCCCCCTAGTGTATCCAGTTCTATAATCCTTAAAGTATCATTGCTATTATTCCTTAAATGTTCCAGGTTGTATATTTACCGCCTGCGCCACCAGAGATTGGACGTTCTCTATTGATATACCAACGAATACTCATTTGCCATAAAAGTGCATCCTATTTCAAATCATAAATGTAATTAAGTGATTGCTCTACATACCTTTTGCTATGTATTAATTATTATTAAACGCAGACTTTCGACTTGGTACATTTGTGTTGGATCGTTTCATCTACGTGGGAGTGTTTACCATAATTATTTATGCCTAGTACTGGGTGGCCAGAGTCTAAAGTACAAGAGGTAGTGGTAGTAAGTATCATATCTAACAATACAGTCAGGGAATTGTACCCCTCAGTTACAATTGGTCCTTCGAGCCGGATGGTAATTAGTGTAATATTAATATAGTGTTATTAATATTGAAATGGCCTATGATGAACACTCCACGAAACGATCCTCCTAACCAACGCCCGCAGCACGAACGACGGCTCCCTCAGTACTTAGAGGCTTACGCTGTCAGTCAACAACCTAGTCTTCTACTAACAGTAAACGCGGTAAAACTAGAAAGTAAAAGTATGTCTAACCCCAACGCCCAGACTACCCCGACCATGGAGGCCCCTACGGGTTCTAATGTAACTGACCGGGCTCACGGTGGGGACCAGTGGGAACCAGACATGACTTCACACCCCGCCAGTACTGAAGAAGTAGTCCCCGATGAGTCCCGGGAGGAATACAACGCTACCGAGAGAGAACTCGGCACGGAAGAAGACGGGGAGAGCACCGTGGAGATAGAGCTCCAAGGCTCCGCAAGGAGTACCCCGAGGGAAGGCTCCCCTATACAACCGCCTTCTCCCAGCGAGGCAGAGAGGACCCTACAGCAGGCCTTCCTCATCAGCCTGAACGCCGCTGCTGAACGCGACCGACTGCAGATCCAGCAGCGGAGCGAAGAAGAGCATATACGTCTAGAAGTAAGACGCATTCAGATGGAAGAGAATGTGGCCCGAGACCGAGCAGACAGCCAGCGAGCAGCTGCTGGTGCTCTACGGGACGCAGAGCGCGACAGACAGCAAGCGCAACTAATAGAACAGCTGATCAGACGGACAACACCCTCTCCCTCCGCCAGAGGCTCCAGGAACTCGTCTAGACACACCTCCAGGGCGGCATCCCCTAGCCGAGTAAACAACGCTGAACTTGACCAACAGACGAGGTCTATACCCCCCACAGACCACCTCCCCCCACCGGTCCAAGCGAGACCTAGCAACCGGGAAGGAGCAGCATATCCTGTGGAGAGGCTAAACCAAAGACTACAAGCACTGGATGACCTAACTGAAGACGAAGAGGAAGAGGAGGAGAACCACGCCCGACGACAGCACAGTACTCTACCGGACCAGGAGGTCCGGTACAGCCCAGGCTATACTCCCGCGGAGCTGCGCTACAGACCCCCGACTCTATACACGGGTGAGCACGACGCACGACCCGCACCGAGGAACAGCACCTGGACAAGCGGGCCATGGTACACTGCCGGTACCAGCCCATACCAAGGAGCGGGAGGAGACTCGCCTAGGAGGCCTCTCCCCCAACGCTCGCCGATGTATCCACAGTCAGCGTCATACATTGGCACGCCTATGGTACCCGACTTCACCCAAGAGAACCGGGCCCAGTATACAGAACTCCGCATGTGTCTGGAGACCATGTTGGTGGATGTATTGGATGAACGCCATAAATACGCCATCCTACTGAAGCACTTAAAGGTACCCCGCGCACATAATATAGCGCTCGCCTACGCGACTTCCACCACCCCATACACAGCAGCGCTGGTAGCATTGGACCAGAGGTATGGGCGCGTATGGGATTACGTGATCCAGGAGATCCGACACATCGACCGCTTACCCCCAGCAATAGACAATCGAGCACCTGTCCATCAGAGTGCAGTCCCTGGTAGGGATGTTGGGAGCGCAGAGAGAGAAGGGGAGGCATGAACTTTACGCCAACTCAAATGTGGAAAGGATCTTGGAGAAGCTGCCGCCCGCTCGACAGGAGCGTTTTAGGCGGCAGAGAGACCACCGAGACCCGAATGGCCCCGAACCGAACCTCCTCGATCTAGCAGACTTCCTGGCGAGAGAAGTCAGCAGCCTACGGCTAGATACATTCGGACGGAGCACCCCTGGCTCCAGAGAAGGAACCAGACGACTAAATGATGGAAGAAGATCGGTGACTGTGATGCACCAATCGGAGTCAGTACCGAGCAGCAGGAGCCACAGTACCCCCTCCAGAACGGAGAAGTGGAAGATAGTGTGCCCCTACTGTGAGAGAGAACACTGGCTAGCGCAATGTGACTCCTTCCCCAAGCTGAACGCGGAGGAAGCAAGTCAATGGATAAAGTCCAACAAGCGCTGTTTTCGCTGTGCGCGCTCACACATGGCAGCCGAATGCCGCTTAAAGAAAAGGTGCACCAAGTGCGATGGAGCCCATCTGGACATACTTCACGACAGTAACAGAAGGCGCCCTTCACCCGCACCATCCAGCAGCAAAGCGAGCGTCATGTACATCGATCCCGCCAGCAGCAGTGGAGCCCGAGTACTCCTAAAAGTAGTGCTTGTGACACTAAGCTACCAGAATAAAGTCCTGGACACTTACGCCGTCCTCGATGACGGGTCAGAGAAGACCCTTCTGCTCGCCTCCGCTGCGGCCCAGCTAGGGCTGCGGGGAAGCGAAACCCAAATGACAATTCGGACAATAAGACGAGATTTGAAGACGATAAAGGGCGAGAATGTCTCATTCTCTATCGCAGCAAGCGGCCAGCCTGAGCGACGGTACCAGATTACAGACGCTTTCACCAGCCAAGAAATAGGACTGTCGCGGTACACATACCCCGTCGCCAAGCTGATGGAGAAATATGCACATCTGCGCAAGTTACCGATCCCGCTCATAGACAATGCTATGCCGACCCTGTTGATAGGCTCCGACCATGCAGACCTCATTGTCCCGATAGACCGGGTTCATACCGGACCCCGAGGCTGTCCTGCAGCAGTCGAGACCCGTTTGGGATGGACTCTCCAAGGCCCGCTCGCCAAATCTCTCAACCGAAGTACAGCCACTAGATGTCTCCACTCCCGAGTCACAGAGGGAGAAACCGCACTCCTGCAACACGTAGAGCGGCTATGGACCTTGGAACAAATGCCCTTTAAGAACGGAAAGAAAGACATTCGCTCTAAAGATGACATTTACGCCATTCACCTCCTCGAGACAGGGACCAAGAGAGTCCCGGTCAACGGCGTGCTGAGATACGCCACGCCACTCCTGCGGCGAGAAGGAATGCCTACTTTCCACGCCAAGACAGACGCCACAGAACGGTACCTGCTGAACACGGAGCGGCGCTTAGCCAAGAACCCCGCCCAAGAGAGTGTATACCGCGCTGAGATTGAGAAGCTCATCACAGCGGGACACGTCACAAAGATGGACATTAAAGAGGCTGACCAGACCACTGAATCGTGGTACGTGCCTCACCACAAGGTCCATCACAACGGTAAAGACCGCATAGTATTTAACTGCAGCTACCAGATCGGATCCCAAAATCTGAATAAAGAGTTACTGCCCGGTCCCACACTCGGCCCCTCCCTACTCGGCGTTCTACTCCGCTTCCGCCAGGAAAAGGTGGCCATCAGCGGGGACATTAAAGGAATGTTCCTGCAGGTGAGATTAGTAGAGGAGGACAAGCCCCTGTTACGGTTCCTATGGAGAGAGAAGCCAGGAGATGAGCACCCAGCCATCTACCAATGGGAAGTCCTCCCCTTCGGAACGACGTGCAGCCCCTGCTGTGCTACATTTGCACTACAGAAACATGTAGCAGAGGACCCAGCAGCGGACGAAGAGGTCCGACACAGCGTAAAGAACAGCTTCTACGTAGACAACTGTCTACAAAGCCTTTCAACCCAGGAAGAAGCCGAGGCTCTCCTGATTAAACTCCGCGCCTCATTGATCAAAGGCGGATTTGATCTCAGGCAGTGGGCCAGCAGCGATCCGCAAGTACTGCGCAGCCTCTCCTCCGAGGACAAGGCAGCCAGCAGAGAGACCTGGATGGCTACAATCCCGGGAGAAGCCCAGGAGATGACCCTGGGATTGGTGTGGCGATTCAAAACAGATTCGCTTCACTACAGACACAAGCCCCTGACTACGGAGCAGGGAAGGCCGGCGGCGGCGCCGACCACCAGACGGAGTGTGTACACAACACTCGCCCGACAATATGACCCGCTAGGATGTATTCTACCGTACACCACCAGGGCAAAAATGATTGTACGAGCATTGTGGGACAAGGACCAGGGCTGGGACGACCCCATTCCCGCACACCTTGCATCCACCTGGAGAGAGTGGGAGATGGAGCTCCACTCACTCCCAGGCGTTAATATGCGCCGAAGCTACTTCCCACCCACGGTGAGGCCAGAGACATGTAAAATGGACTTACACGTCTTCAGTGACGCCTCAGAGGTCGCATACGGATCAGTAGCCTACTTGCGGGCCCAAGAAGAGGGGGGAGAGATCTACACAGCATGTGTCCTCGCCCGCTCGAGAATAGCCCCACGCAAGCAACAATCTATCCCACGTCTAGAGCTCTGCGCAGCCCTAGCCGGAGCGCACCTAGCCACGCTCATCCAACGTGAGCTCACCATACCGGTGTCTAGAACAATCCTGTGGTCAGATTCCACGACAGTACTCGCCTGGATCAAATCGGACTCATGCAAGTACAAAGTCTTCGTGGGAGTCAGAGTCACCGAGATTCAAGACTTAACCGAAGAGTTAACCGGAGAAACAGAGTGGCGCTACGTTGATACAAAACAGAACCCAGCTGACGTCATCACCCGGGGAATGCCCCTAGATGACCTCACCCGTCGCAATGTCTACAGTGACGGCCCAGCATTCCTAAAGCTCCCGGAAGGAGAGTGGCCCACGCCTATCCCGAGGGAAGCAAGTCAAGAGGAGGCTGAGAATAAGAAACCTATGTTCTGTGGATTGAGCACTGTTATCTCCGCAGACCCCAACATAGATGATTGCACTACCATAGAGAGTGCACAACAAAGGACTTTCCTACTGCACTACCTGCCGTCTCTACAGACCCGCCAGAAGTGGGTAAAGGAGAGAGACAATTTGACAGAAGGAACGGTCGTCATGATTATTGATCAATCACTGCCCAGAGCTATGTGGCCGGCCGGCCGCGTAAGCAAAGTGATCACCGGTGCCGACGGCAAGGTCCGAGCAGCTGAAGTGCTTGTCCAGGGTCGCACTTACACCCGTCCCGTGGCGAGGCTCATAGAACTGCCCCGACTCCCAGACACAATCGATGATGACCATGACCCTATAACCCTATGACTTTGTGAAGTTGACTGACCCCTACAGCAAACCCTTATGTGTAAATAGACAACGCGATTAATCTGTCTCTGCTTAACTGATTAGGTCTGGGACCAATCAGGGGGTGGCTGTTGTGAAGGGCCAGATTAAACCGAATATATATATTTATTTATATATATATATTTAATTGTATTTGTATATTCTCTAATATTCCCTGATATCCCTTGTATATTCCTTGTACAATATGCATTGAATATCCATTCTAGCCTACTGAACATCCCATAATAGTCTCCATTCTACTATTGGTCGAGACCTTGGTGCCAGGCTGCCATACCCCCCAGACCCAGTTCAAACGTACCGCTCAACATGTACGAACAAGTCCTAGTTCCGCATAGGAATCTGGCTACCGCACCACTAATGGTACTATTTGTTCATAGTGCGTATATATACTGCGCTACTAAAGTAGGACTTCCTTTTTAGTCCAGTTTCTTACCCTCCAATAGAGTGACAGACGTAAAGCCTCCCCGCGACGCCATGTGTGGGAGTAAGGCCAAGTTCGGCCTACCATCGGTATTGAGACATCGTGTATATTAATATTTGAATAGTCATATTTGGCACTATATCGTCGAGTTGGACGTAGTCTATTAAGCTAATAATAGTCTATTCATATGTAGTGCTTCGTGCGGTGAGAATACTATCGTAGTCAGTACCCCCATCGTTTCGGGTAGAACTGGCTGCTTATCCAGGGTGGCCGACCCCATGTGAGGCTGCACCCGAGGAGCCCCAGAGCCGACGAGCGAGTGGACCTGCATACCGGATTATTCTACCGACGACAGCCCGCCTTCCCAGGCACGGATTATGCTTTGTATACAGTGATTATTCTATGGATAAAGACCAACACTGCCGTGTGTTGGAAACCCCCCCCCCGGAGAGGACGACAGGTGAGGAGACGCTCTACACGACGAGGTCGCTTCACGTCTCTCCATCGTGGACCGGAGGAAGCCGGCCCACAGAGAGTCCAACTGCTTTCATCTGTGGATCGAGGATCGCTGAGGCACCGAGCCGCACAACCGTGGGTTCTCCCAGGATACCCTCGGCCAGACGGATACAGCCAGACTCTACCCCCCCCCCCCCTTCTCCAGTTGTCTTACAAGCGACCGGAATTCCCCCCTAGTGTATCCAGTTCTATAATCCTTAAAGTATCATTGCTATTATTCCTTAAATATTCCAGGTTGTATATTTACCGCCTGCGCCACCAGAGATTGGACGTTCTCTATTGATATACCAACGAATACTCATTTGCCATAAAAGTGCATCCTATTTCAAATCATAAATATAATTAAGTGATTGCTCTACATACCTTTTGCTATGTATTAATTATTATTAAACGCAGACTTTCGACTTGGTACATTTGTGTTGGATCGTTTCATCTACGTGGGAGTGTTTACCATAATTATTTATGCCTAGTACTGGGTGGCCAGAGTCTAAAGTACAAGAGGTAGTGGTAGTAAGTATCATATCTAACAATACAGTCAGGGAATTGTACCCCTCAGTTACACTATTCTTTGAGTTAAAATTATAAAAAATTATTCTCATAACGTATGTACAGTCTCAATGGAGTGATGTTCACATTGTGTGTAAGTGTAGTTTAATGGCTGTCCAAATAGCAAACATAATGAGCGCCAACACCTACAGCACAATCCCACTACTCATGACTAATACTATGGAACATTAGGCTCAAACATCACAAAGCCATGCCTTGAACAAGGACATCATATCCCTCAGTGGCTATTCAATAACCAAGGCCCAGGGCCCTATTCCCCGTACCTGGCTCAACTAAGTCGATCAAAAGTCCTATTAGCCAGATTCAATTAACGCGAAGTCAGGCTATCCCTGTTCCTCGAAGGCTGATTCACTCTCGTTAATTTGAACCAGACTTGACTACTCAGGATAATTGTGCGTGGCCGCCTCACCTGAAAAGGCATCATATGTCGATCGCAGAAATCCTGATTTTCTAACGGCATTGATTGATTGATTGATTGATTGATTGAAAACTTTATTATCAGATTGCAGAATGGGTACAATACAGTACAGCTCAATAGCCTCGCTGACAAGTTAAATGCATATCTATAGGCACATTTTAAGTCCCTCATTACCCCAATCAATCAGATTATATTTCTTTAAATGTGCCTGCTGGCAGTAGGCTTAATGGAATGAATAATCGAATGAGATCTTGCTAGCGAAAATAATTCGTTCAACTCTTTCAGAATAAGTAGATAAAAACAAGCCCAAAGAGTATCTAATTGATACGAATTAATAGATACTTATGAGGATATCTGTACTGTATGCGCTTAGGTATCATGTACTATATAAATACATGGTTCCCAACGTTTTCAAGGCACAACCCCGAAATAACAGTGTCAGAGAGCCTTGGAGGCTATTAACAGTTTCACTATTAATCAGGTTTTGATCTGTTTCGGACATCATCCATACATGCATTGAATTGATTAACCTTTGGTTTATACCAGTGACACCAGTCATGTTCATCACCCTCTTGTTCATCATCAGATAATATCAAATTAAAAATGTCAAAGGCTTGCAATTGCTCATTCACTTTTCTTAAGTCACGTCCACGTCATCAAATCCGTCAAACAGAGCATCTCCTCAGACATTTTAATCCCAGTTACAATATCACAATAACGTGTGAGTGACAGTGATACAATTCAACAATCCACAGATTCCGATTCCTCGTAATTCACCTCCACAATCCACGCATAAAGACACTTCAATTTATGCTTGAATGAAACATAATCCGGGCGCTCCGTTAAGCAAATACATCCACAGCGGAGAATATGAAACGAATCAGAGCCAAATGCCTGATAGGTTTCATTCATTAAAAATATCCCTGCGGGATTCACATTTGTAATGCTCCTTTATTAAAATAACCACTAGTGTCACGACTCG